>NC_143588.1:3236635-3375524 GCF_048544385.1 Mastigoproctus giganteus
CATCCAACACGGCAGTATCTCTATAATCTGAAATGGGAAACTTTATACATGAACAAACCTAGCTTATGCAAACCTGCAGGTATCTGGCTAAAAGAATTACTTTCACAATGGAACTTAAGCATGGATAAAATCTATCAAAATTCTCCCACATCCCACCTGCTGTGGGAAATAAGTTTAGTCAACTGTGACATGGATCTCACAAAATGGAAACAGAACAATATCCCAAATCAACATATAAAACAGCTACATTCCTCTTATTTAAAACAATTCTCAGACTATTCTCATCTGTATACTGATGGTTCCAAGACAGATACACATGTTGGTGATGCAGTCATCTTTCCAAACAGCATAATCTCCCAGTCTCTTCCAATAGAGTGCAGTATTTATAGTGCCAAATTGTTAGCAATAAGTCTCACACTAGATCACATAGCTAAAACTTCCCTCATAAAAAGTATAATTTTTACAGATTCATTAAGTGCAATATATGCCTTACAGTCATCCATCTCATCCATATGTAAGAAAAATTATTTCCTGCTTATCACATCTTAGGACAAAAAAAAAACAAAGAGTCAGATTCACTTGGATTCCTGGACATTCTGGAATACTGGGTAAGGAATGTGCGGATCAGCTTGATCCGCATGTTCCTTTGCATCAGTCAAAATATCCGTCAAATAAAAATTCTCACCTATATAAAATTCCACAGAATGACTTTAAAAACATCATTCGAAAGGCCTCTGAAAACATATGGAGACCTTTACAGAGACCTGGAAATTTCAAACTAACAACAAATTGTACCAAATCAAATAGCAGCCAAAATCTTGGAAATCAAGCTTTCAATCAAACCGACATGAAGAGGTTATCCTCGCCCGGCTTCGCATCGGCCACACACATTTAAAGCACTCCTATCTCCTAATGAAAGAAGATCCTCTGCAATGCCCACACTGTCTGACTAACAGTGAAGCATGTCATCGTAGAATGTCCACGTTACCAAGTTGCCCGCCAATCAGCTTTCAAATCACATGCAAATGAGCATTAAGTCTTGAACTCATTATCGGAGAAAGATCAAACGTAAATGAACTGTTTACATACATCAGTTTAATAAACCTTACCAACCTTACCATCTAATATGCCAACATCAGTAAAACATAACTGGAAATAACAAAACTTGAACAGGTGCAATATATCGAAGCAGCTCTTGCGCCATAAAACCACAAACAACAACAGTGGAATGACGAAAGAAGGCCAACAGATATGAGGTGGGTCAAAATATTTAAACATTTTGACACAAGTGACATACCATGTAGGCATTTGAAAAGAGTAATTGGATTTGCATTATGTTTGCCGGGGACCAATTATGCATCAGAAAGAGTTTTTTCGGTAGTAAATAAGTTGTGGACTACAGAAAAAGCACAACTGACCGTAGAAATGCAGAAAGCAATACTACAGGTTAAGTGCAATTTTGCTAATTCTTGTGAAGGACTTTACAAAGAAATAGCAGATAATTAAGATTTATTAAGAGATATTTGCTATGCAGAAAAGTATATTTAATTCTATAATTTAATTTCTATTGTTATTTCACAGAAATACCTATAAAATATAGTATAAGTTAGTGCTATTGCATCATTTTAATATGCAGCAACCTACTAAAGTAGTACACAATTGTCATCATTTAAATATATCTCATATTGTGAATACCTTCACAACGAATTGCCATGATATTGTACTACCTCGAATAAGTAACGCATCACGAATGGAGAAGACTATTGTTACTTATTTTCGGCAGATACCACCACCCAGACGGCACCATTTCGAAGCTTGTTGGCTTCTCCTGGTGGACAGGTACCCTGGTGTTGAATGATGACAACCCAGTTGTGAAGTATAACTCCACAATATGAGAGATGCCTGATGGTGTGCAATTATATACTACTTTAGTAGATTTCTGCATATTAAAATGATGCAATAGCATTAACTTATATGTCGGTAAACTTGCTCGCAACATGAGGCTTTAGCCCTAAAAGATTTTCAGTGTACATAATAGGTATTTTTGTGAAATAAAACAAATATATGGGAAAAAAAAAAACATATAGGCTATATTTGTTTTTTTAAGTGTGATAGTTTATTTTATAAGTTTAGTTCAAAGAAGTTCAAAATAATGTTTATTTTGTATGTGAATATTTTTTTAAAAATAAAAAATTTTAAAAAATATATGTATATATATTGTTTTTAGGAGGGGTGTGTAACATGGATGTTCTGCATTGGACTACTAAGGATCTGGTCACTTTACCTTAATGGCATAGTGGTCCAGTTTGTACAGCAGTCTTTTATGTGCAATGAGGGTTGCAAAATTTAGAAAATAAAAATACAGGATGCCAAAATCACAAAATTTCTTTTTTAACTGCTCAGTTCAAACAGTATAAATGTTGAAGTAAGAGAACAATTTCATGGCAATTACTTCAATGTCAATAGAAAGGATATCAGATGCTGTTTGAGCAGCCACAGAATATGGGCAGGACAGCCAACCATAGAATCACTTGTGCTTTGCTTCAACTTTGAATAACCATTGTTTGCACCTTTACGCAAACATCCACCAAAATTTGTATTTGTATTATCTCCACCAAAAGCAGTACAATTTTTCTCGTTAACTCCTAACTCAACAAGAGAATCTCTGCAAAAATTTGCTATTGTTTCTGAAGTCTCATCTGGAAGGGATTTTACTTGCAATAGCCTTATAAGCAAGCTTTTTTTCATGAGAAAAATATTGCAAAAGCAAAGGGAAATTTTTTTTCTGCATTGTGGTTACTTGCTTCCGTGGCTATGCCGTAAAAAGGGGACATAAATTCAAGTTACAGGGGGAAATGTTTAGATTGGACTGCAGGAAGTTTTATTTTTTAGCCAGCGAGTTATAAATTACTGGAATAAGTTGCCTTCATGGGTGGTAGAGGCCGACAGTTTGGGGAAATTCAAAGGTCATCTGGATAGTACCTTCAGGTAAGGGAAGCGCATAGGATGATAGGTTTAATATCCTTTTTTTTTTATTAATTATTATTATTTATTTATTTTTTGTTTTTATCATTGTTTTGTTTGGATTTTTTTTTTTTTTTTTTTTTTTTGGCTGGTGCAGCATAAGCCATAGGCTTTCTTCCACCATGCGGCCATTACTAATACTAATACTAATGTAAAAAAATGCTGTAATTTTGAAATTCTTGTTTTGGTTCCACATATCTATGTGAATCGGCCTTCTCGTATTTGAAACAAACAAAGATGAAGAACCACTCTACTCTTACGGACTTGCATACAGAAGATTCTGACTGTTGGCCTTATCACAGTAGATCCCCGATTTTGAAAGCTTGGTAGATGACATGAAGACACAAACTTCACATAAATTAAAAATTTAAATATGTTAATTTAAAATAAGAATTGTGAATTGTATTTAATTTAAAAATTTATAAACAACAATTTTCAGTATGTGTTGAATAACTTTTTTAACCTTTAACCATGTGAAATTCTTGAGATGGTAGATCGCGGCACATTTTGAAGAAAAAAAGTAGATTGCATCACAAATTAAGTTGGCCACCCCTGAACTAAGTAATAACATTCAAGATTAAGGCCTAAATGAATGTCTGATGAGATGGTGGCAGAGAAGAAAAAATGCATGGGACACACATAAATTATTAGGCGAGACAGAAGCCAGTGGTAAATATTAGCATTAGTAGAAGCATATGATGCAAAAAAGCAAACTTATACAGCATCAGCCAAAAAAAAAAAAAAAAAACGAAAACTTTCCCATTTCGCCCATCCATTCACTTCTAAATTTTTTCTAGTTCTGCCGTGAATTTTTTGAAGCTGACAACTTCCACAATGACAGATGGAAGTTTGTTCCAGCAATCAATCACCCGCTGGCTAAAGGAAAATTTCTGCATATCTGTTCTACAGCTGTCTTTCCTTGATTTCAATTTATACCCCCTCAGATGTGTAATCTGAGCAAGAGGAAGAATCCCATCAGCATTGAGTTTGCTCAAACCATTCAAGGCCTTATACACCTCAATCAGATCACCTCGAAAGTGCCTAGTCTCCAGATGCTGCAGTTTGCAGAGCCTTTCTTGGTAAGAGCAACCCTTTTTCCCACTCACCAATCTTATTGTCCTTCTCTCTACTCAGCAGCTCTACATTCTTCCTAAAATGAGACCTCCAGACCTGTATGCAGTACTCAAGGTGTGGCCTGACCTTTGCCTTATACAAAGGGATAATCACCTCCATATCCCTGCTAGCAAAGTTTCTGTATATTATTGACAAGATGCAAAAGCTGCTCTAGCAGCCAGTCTGCACTGTCCTGAAAACTTCATATCTAACTGCAGAATTACCCCCAGGTCTGTTTAATTCTCCATTACCCTGAGTGTAGTACTGCACAGTTGGTACCTTACCAGCTGTAAGCTAATGAGTAATCAAATCATATAAGCTAGTCTGTAATCAAGTAACAGAGGAGGTTAGGGAAGTGAAGGCAAATTACGAGAAATCTTTGTCAAAGGATGCAAAGAAAAACAAAGACTTCTTTAGTTATGTAAACTCTAGAAGGAAGGGGATGAATCAGATTGTTCCACTTGATATCGACAATTCAACTGTTGATGATCCTGCTCAGGTAGCTGACAAACTGAATGATTATTTTGCATCTACATTCACACATGGAGAATTCTGTTGGGAAGCGGAAGACAGAAAGTATATCAAACTCTAACAGGGAGTTAAATGATTTTGTAATAAGTGAGAGCAAAGTGGAGGAAAAATTGTTGAATATTATATTAAAGGAGGCAGTTATATTAAAGGAGGCAGCAAAGGAAGTAAGCAAACCCTTAGCCATAATTATGAGATCACCTTAGACTCGGGGGGGGGGGTGTCCCACAGACCTGGAGATGTGCAAATGTATTCCCAATTCACAAAGGATGACACGAGTAATTACAGATCTCTTAGTTTTACTTCTGTTCTGGGGAAAATAATGGAATCACTGGTTAAAGAAGAAGCATTGCAGGATTATCTACACAAGACTGCAGTTATGATTCAGACACAGCATGGGTTTGTTAATGGGAAGTCTTGTCTGACTAATTTGATTGGATGTGGTCACAAAGGAACTGGATGCAAAAAATAAATAATTTTGACATCATATACTTGGATTTCAGGAAAGATGAGCACGTAACCCCAGGGGCTCATATCTGGTGAAAATGGGCTTGGCACACCCAGGATATCCTGAGCTGGATATCATCATTCTTCTCTTTCTTGGTGATTCCCTTCTACTTATGACTCTCTCAGGGTAATTCAGAAATTTTTTTTTTTTCGGCTGGTGCAGCATAATCCTCAGGCTTCCTTGCACCATGTAGCTATTAATAATAATAATAATAATTTATACTTTGGTCAGAGATGTTAAGAAAGTTAAGAGATGATCTTGTCTGATGAATTTGATTGGATACTATGACATAGTAACAAAGGAACTGAATGCAAGAAATAATTTTTATATAATATTAATTAATTGTAGAATAGGTGTGCAGAAATTTGCCTTTAGCCAGTGGTGGTTGATAGTTGGAACAAACTTCCATCTGTTGTAGTGGAGGTCAGCAACTTAAATAAGTTGAAGGCAGAACTAAACAAACATTTGAGGTGATTGGATGGGTGAAATGGGAATTTTTTTTTTGTGTTTTGGCTGATGCTATATAAGCTTGCTTTCTTGCATCATGTGCCTCTGCTAATGCTAATATTAGTATTCTTATAGTTCAGGAAAGTTTTTGATACTGTTGCAGATAAGACTGCTGTACAAATTGGAGCATTGTGGGCAATCACCTCTTTATCCCTACTAACAAAATTTTTCTATATTATCGACAAAATCCCCATCAGTGAACTTCTTTTCTGAGTGCACAGTTACCCCCATGGGTCTTTTTTATTTTTCTACTACCTGAGTGTAGTACCACACAGTTGGTATGCTAATCTAGGATTTTTGCTACGTTTGTTAACCTTAAATTTCAAATGCCATTTCTCCGCCCATCTGCCTAATTTTTCTATATCTTGTCACAGTTACATACCCCAATTATATTACTTAACCTGATTAAGCAAAATATTGCAAAGCTGCGACAAAGTTGAAGGAAGAGGACTTTGTTGCCAAATAGCTTTATTCAGCATATTCCACACATCATGTTCTTCGAACCATTCTTGCTCCTTGTCATCTTTAAAATGGCCATCACCTTTAATATAAAAGTGTAATATTGCAGGGTGCAGTGGTTCTGATACAAAATTCTGGTACTCCCTGGATGACATTCTATTTTCTACTGGTATAAATGGACCCAGTTTGTGCCAACAAGGCATGCCCCATTCCATGATACTCCCACCAGATGTTTGGGTTGTCTTAACAATGCAAGCAGGATCCATTGCTTCATGAGGTTCTTGCCACCTATACTCTCTGCCTACCATCAGTGCATGACAAAGTGTAGCTCAGTTCATCTGACTACATGACTTTCTTCCAATGTTTCACTATCTGTTTTTAGCACCACTGCAAGTGAATGTTTCTGTTTTCCTTTGAAACAAGTGGCTTCCGAATAATTAGGCGACTGCCAATACCCAATTTTTTCAATTACCTGCTTGTGGTACAGGTTTAAATAGGGCAGTTCTGGGCTTGGTTCAATTCAGAATTTTATTTGCTGCATAGAGTATGATAGCTTCGCTCTGGAAGTATTGTTTTTCTGCCTCTTTTTCACCTTTTGCTTTCTAGTCATCATTAAAAACCTTTGAGATGGATGCTTTTAAGAAATCAGTTATCTTTCATTTCTTGAATTAGGGATCCTGCTAAATTTGCACCCGCAGTAAGACCTTTTTCATAGTCTGATAGATCATGTGTTTTCCCCATTCTGGTTTTGAGATTATTGCAGTCAGTAGCCTGTGCAGTCTTTATACTAAATGAGGCAGCATGTCATTACCCCACGTCACAATTTTCTTTGCATCTCTCCTATCAGTGACTGTCTTAATACAAAGGTTCATATTTTTTTGGCCAGCGTATGCATTAGTGGAGTCAATGCTGGCCCATTGTTGTTTACTGTGTGGTGCAAAACTCAGGGTAGTGGAAAATGAAAAAGTCCTGCAGGTAATTGTGCAGATTGATATTAAGTTCTCTGAGCAGTTCAGACAGGCTGCCAAGACAGCTCATGGGGTTTTGTCAGTGATATACAGGAATTTTGCTGGCAGGGATATGTGAGGTGATTATCCCATTGTATAAGGCAACGATCAGGCCACATCTTGAGTACTGCATACAGGTCTGGAAGCCTCATTTTGTGAAGGATGTAGAGCTGCTGGAACAAGTTCAGAGAAGCGCAACGAAATTTGTGAGGGGGATGCTAATGCTAATTTGGATTACCCCTTGGCTTTTGTTTTGTCACTGCAAACATTTCTGCAGCCCAAAAGGTCTCATAGTATTTTGTTCATAATTATTTGTTTATTATTATTATTATTAGCCATATGGTGCAAGGAAGCCTGAGGCTTATGCTGCACCAGCCAAAAAAAATTTCTTTCTGAGTTACCCTGTGATAGAGAGAGAGAGAAAGAAAGAGGTAGAAGGGAATCACCAAGGAAGAGAAGAATGATGATATCCAGCTCAGGACCCTGGGTGTGCCAAGCCCATACTCACCAGATGTGAACCCCCAGGGTTAGTTATTAAGTTTAAATAAAAATTAAAATGGGCTGAAATTTAATGCTCTGCATACATTATCTAATAGATGTTAATGAGAAAAACTTTGTGCTATATTACATTTTCATCATGTTTCATTGGTCCCTGGAAAGCTTAGATCAATTTGGAGCAGTCTTAGATCAACCTGGATCAATCATGGCCCCTCTGATCTCCCCCACACCACCACAGGAATCAATCATATACTCTAGGGTAGGCCAAATAAAATGTCTGTGAGGTACGCGCGGGCCAAATTTTTATTTTAGCTTTCAACGATTTTTAGGATTATTAAAAATGGTGTACAATGAAAAAATTGTCATAAACATTTTTGTGTTATTTATTATAATATTTATACATACACGTAATTAATTTTATTAATAAGAAAACTAAATACAAATTTAGATAAAATTACAAAAATACAATTAGTAACAAAATACAATTTCAGTAACAAAAATTGCAATGTTTTATTTTTATAATATTTAATGAGAGATTTGATACTGTTTATTTTTATTAGTGAATCAATATCTGGATCGACATTTGTCGTAGTAATGCGCAGAGTATTTTCTAAATTTAAGTCAGAAATCCCATTAATTTCACTTTCCATCAATTACAGTATATTTCGAAAGCAGCCGCGGGTCTGGAGATTGCCTGCCCCCTGCTCTAGAGCGAAAATTCTGATCGAGGCCAAATTTTCAACTTGTGTTTTTCTGTTGGTTTCGGGAAAAATTTCAGGTCCTGTTAAGATTTCACAAGCCCCCTCCCCCGCTCAACCAAAAACCTGTATCTGAAAATTTCAGGTTCATTTACGATTTCACAGCGCATACAAAAATCGACATAAACGAAAGTACGTTTTCACATTAATCACAAGAACAAGAAAAGTGAGGATTGTTAGCAGAGGCGGATTTAACGGCGCGCCCTGGGCCCCGACTTCTGAAGGGCCCACGCAAAACCCCAACTTTATACGCGAAACCCCAACAAATTAGTTCAAAACATTTTGATTATTATTATGCTATTATTAATTATATTATACATATATTATATTCAAATTTTATTGGAAATAAAACATTAATAGTACATAATATTTTTTATTTATTTAAAAAAATGGTTAACATATATTTTTATTTTCCCTGTCTCCCTCTTTTTTTTAAGGGGCTCCATATTTTCTTCTGCGCCCGGGGCCTCAACCGACCTTAATCCGCTCCTGCAAGTAAGACTGCAAGTTCTGCAAATTGCAGTGGCTGAAGACTAGGCGCCTACGAGGTAATCTGATTGATGTGCATAAGGCCTTGAATGGGTTTAGCAAGCTCAATGCTGATGGGGTTCTTCCTCTTGCTCAAATTACGAACCTAAGAGGGCATAAATTCATATTGAGAAAAGACAGTTGTAGAATAGATGTGCGGAAATTTGCCTTTAGCCAGCGGGCGGTTAATTGCTGGAACAAACTTCCATCTGTTGTTGTGGAAGCTGATGGCTTAAATAAATTCAAGGAGGAATTGGACAAATTTTTAGAAGGAATGGTTGCGTGAAATTGTTTTTTTTTTTTTGGCTGATGCTACATAAGTTCATACGCTTGCTTTCTTACATGCCGCTATTTACTACTACGACCACACGGTCAGAAGGGATTACAGAAAGAATACAGGATCAGCGCCAATTTAGTACTTACACGAGCACGCAAAACACACTGTACTTAAGTGTGACTACCCTGACATGACCGTTCGGCTCCGGCGGCCGTTAATTTGGTAACAAACTAACAATCAGTAGCGGATTAAGGTCGGTTGAGGCCCCGGGTGCAGAAGAAAATATTGAGGCCCTTAAAAAAAAAGAGAGAGAGAGACAGGGAAAATAAAAATACATGTTAACCATTTTTTAAAATAAATAAAAAATATTATGTACTATTAATGTTTTATTTCCAATAAAATTTGAATATAATATATGTATAATATAATAATAATAGCATAATAATAATCACAAAGTTTTGAACTAATAGTTGAACATATTAGTTCAACTAATTTGTTGGGGTTTTGCTTGGGCCCTTCAGAAGTCGGGGCCCCAGGGCGCACGCCCGGTGCGCCCGCCGTTAAATCCGCCTCTGCCGAGTTACCCTGAGAGAGAGAGAGAGAGAGAGAGAGAGAGAAGTAGAAAGGAATCATCAAGAAAGAGAAGAATGATGGTGATATCCAGCTCAGAACCCTGGGTGTGTCAAGTCCATACTCACCAGGCGTGAGCCCTGGGGTGAAATTTTTTGGAACAGGAGCTTTGATCCATTTCGAAATCTAAAAATTTATTACGAAGATTAGAAATTTTCATGTCGACGGATAAATCATGAATTATTACTATTTGATAAACCATTAATTAATATTAATTAATGAGAAAAATTGGAAAATAAAGCTAATGCTGTATTTCTCATTTTTTACCATGCAGTTTATATGAAAAAACCCTTAGATTAAGTGAGTTTTAAAGTAGTGTTTATTAGCTTTAGACAGGCACATTTCGCGTATATTGTTATGTAATATTCGTGAAAGTGATACTGCTTGTGAAGAGATACATAAATACTGTATAGAGAAAAGACTTTTAAAAAAATATACGGGGGAAGTGTAATAAATTTTATATAATTCTAATTATACCGAATGGCTAAGTTTGGAGAACGTAAAACTATAGAATTTTATTAAGTGTTATATCAAGTTATAATCTTAGCAATTATTATTATTATTATCAGGCTTATGCTGCACCAGCCAAAAAAAAAAATTCCAGAGTTACCCTGAGAGAGAGAGAGAGAGCCAAAAGTAGAAGGGAATCACCAAGAAAGAGAAGAATGATGATATCCAGCTCAGGACCTGGGTGTGCCAAGCCCATACTCACCAGATGTGAGCCCCTGGGGTTAAATGATATAACTGTATTTACTTTTCACTTCTTTTAGTCAGAGAAAATAAAAAAAAATAATAATCAAAAATTGAATGTGCCTGAAACCTACTGTATGCATTGATTAATTTGTCTAGATTCCTACTTGCCACATCTACGCCCTCGTGGGAAGCACATTTGGTAGAATCGCTGTCTACCAAATTCTTCCCATCATCAACGGTCTTTCCTACCCACACCGGGCGGAAAGACCGTTGATGATGGGAAGAATTTTTATGGGCCTTTTTCACAATGTGACCGAGTTAGTCGGTCTCAGGCGGGAGTAGAATGGTTTTTCTTCTCGGAAATTCGGGTTTTTTGCCCAGCAACCAGAAAATCAAACTCAGAACACGCAATTTACAGTCAAACACGATATACACCAAGCAATCCGACCTTATTCGCTGATGCAAGAACCACAAAACCAAAGTAAAATGTCGGCACAATCGCTGATTAGGTCTGCATTTCACCAAGTGAAAGTAAAAAAAAAAGAAGAAATATATAAAAATTCCGTTCCATTTTGAAGCGAATTGTAATATTGTATATTATATACAGTGGAAATCGTTTAACATGAAACCATGGGGACAGAAATATTTTTTCGTGTTAAAAGAAGTAAACAAAAATAAAACAAGTTAACATTTTGTGCTCTATATAACACTACACAAGGGGCATTTTACAAATACAATTTATTAACACTTAACATATTCATTGACTTCATTAGGGCGCCACCGTAGCCAGGTGGGCAGGAGCAGCAGTGCGTAGCACACGCTTCTTGATTAGACCGGGGTTCGAGTCCGTGACCACTAAATACGGAGGATGCGGTAAGGTCAGGGAATGACCACCGCATATCCCCGGAGCAATATGGCCTTAGTTGCTAATACTCCTAAAAACCAAATAACAACGACTTCATCTGATAAAAAAAAAAAAAAAAAAACATACAATATGTAAACATTTTAAAAAATGTTAATTATTTTTTGTAAAAAAATCATATCTTTTTTTTGCACCGTGTTATTTATCATCTTATTATCTAAATTGTTCAAATCGTCCATCATTTGGTTCATTTCACCACTCGTATGTACATCTGCGCATAGTTTTTATCAGTTTTCGCATTTCTGATGAAGTAGGAACAGGAACTAACAAATCGATGTCATTGTCTACATTATCACTATCTTCACCACTTCTGTAGGTGAAGATAGTGATGATAATGTAGACAATGACACCACTTCTGTAGGTCTTACGACGTCCAAAATATCACTATCTGCTAAAATCGGCGCTGTACACAAATTAGTAGTATCATCAACCGCGACAAAATTCATCCAAAGATACCGAACTTTCTAGAAGAGATGAAACACGACTAAACATTTCACTGAATGTCTGTTCAGCTTCTTGATTGTCTTGAGTAGGTATTAAATCCGTAATTTTGGAAAATCCCGCATGACGAAAACAATTTTCGATAGTCTTTGGTGTTACAAGATTCCAAGCAGCGAGCAACATATGCAATGCATCCAATAAGTTGACAGAGAAATCTTTTGCTTCAATTGCGGCCAAAATTTTTCTTAGCAATTGTTTTCGTTAATAAAATTTTAAATTCTATATTATGCCTTGATCACAAGGCTGTAACATGCTCTTAGTCTATACTAGACGAGCGCTTGAAGCGCGGCGAGGGCGACGCCTTCCAACGCCCAGTTTTACAGGAAGCAAAGGGTAAAGGCATGCAAACTAGATGAGTACTTCGAACGCCGCGTAAGACGTTGTAAGCTGGCGTAAAACGCGCCTGCCAGCGCCTTCGGACGCGTTACAAGCGCGTACACCTTGGCGTTTGCATAGCCTGAGGAGACATTCTCCCCGTGCATGGGGTGGTTGGCCTTAATTAGTTTGTTTATGCTTTGGGGAAGACGATGTTTGACACAGAGGAGTTTATTTGTGAGGTGGAAAGGAGGCCTCCCTTGTACAACACGTCATTAAAGGACTACTCCGACAAAGAAATAAAGGCAAATTGTTGTATTGAAATTGGAAAATAAATGTTTCCGAACTGGGATGAACTCTGCAACGATGAGAAGAATCAGAAAGCTCAGTTCTGAACCTTATAATTTATTGCAATATATTACTTCTATTTTAGTACAGTTTCATTAGTTAACAAAACTGGTCACTTGCAGAGACAGTTTATTGGTAGATTCTGGGTTATCTGTGTACGAAATCACGAATGTATATAATTTAAGTTAATAAATAATCTTATTATGATTAAATAAGATGAAAACAGTAATCGGAAAACTGCTGAAGAATATTCACTGCAAATAATGTTGGCATTAACAAAAAAGAATACGTGCGCTCTTTGTCGTCTTCCAAAACGATTTTTGAAAATCTTTCGTTTCAAACGTAACTTCGTTTTCTTTCCGTTTTGAAAAATATTGCGAAAGCAATGAAATCTCGTAAGCCGCAAAGTACAGAGTCGTTGCCGGCGTGATACAGAGAAAAAATAATAATAAAATAATGCACGCAACGGTTTCTTGGCATTAAAAAAAAAAAAAAAAAAAAAAACATGACCGAAAGAATTGCAACGGATTATTTTTGAAAAACTAAAAGATCGTACTTCCTTTCTTCAATGTGTATTCAATCTACTAACACAAAATCGAGGAAATTCATCAATTAAAAGCCAAGGAAACGGGAAAAACTAGTGTAAAACTGATAACACTGCAATGCGCATTTAATAAAAATAATAAAAAAAAGTTCGCTTTATTGTAATTGTTTTTTATGGATAAATATCGGTACAGCACCTTTTCAGGATGTCTGTATATTTGATGTTCTAACGAAATTTCAAGAAAATATTTCTATTGATAGCTGCATTACAAACTTCTAAAATTTGTGTCTGCGCATGAGCATTCGTAAAATAAAACAATCCTTTATTGAAGATACTCCATTACAGTGTGGAGAATGTTTTCTAATTTAAAAGGATGGAAAGTACTTGTCAATATTCCACCTGGAAATAATGTCAAGTGGTAGGAAGACAGTAACATTGGTGTTTTATTCTGAGCAGTCCCGTGAGGTAAAATCAAACAGGAAGTTACCCTTTATGTTACCGAAAGTAATTCTGTAAGACACCGAGTCTTATAAATACCTTAATCTCTGAATAAGAATAGCGGGTAGAAATAAAATAATTTTACAAACAAATAAAACAACATTTCAGAAATATTTCAATTAGTGGGAGTTGGCCTGTTGGTACAGCACAAAAAGCTTAGCTGCAAACATCGGTATTGATTTCTGCATCACGGTATCAAATTTTGCCATTTTTTTTTTTTTTCCCCATTAATTTTAACATTAGAAGTTCATCAAAACTCTGTATCGACATTCTGTAAAATAAAATTAAAAAAAAAAATTCTCAGGAGACTTCCTGTGTGTTTCAAACATAATATAAAACTTTTTCCTTTTTTTAAAAACCTATTTGAATTTGCTGGATGAATCCACCATCGTCGTTTTCTGTTTCTACTCGCAGTCAACACTATACATAAATGTGCAATACATCCAACTTTAACAAAATAACCCCAGGGCATACTCACCAATATGCCAAGCCCATACTGGTGAGTATGAGCTTGGCACATCCAGGGTTCTGAGCTGGATATCACCATTCTTCTCTTTCTTGGTGATTCCCTTCTATTTATGACTCTCTCTCTCTCTCTCGGGGTAATTCAGAATTTTTTTTGGCTGGTGCAGCATAAGCCTCAGGCTTCCTTGCACCATATGGCTAATAATAATAACAACATCCATATTGAAACTGGGAACAGAAAAAGTGAGGCTCTCGTGATATCCAATGAAATGTTAGAAACGCCCCATCTAGTTTGATCCGATCTGACAGCAAACTACACATACCAAGACTACGTGTAGTTTGCTGTTTTGGAGGCATTCATGACGGCAGCTTACCCTCTCGCTTGTCTAGTATAGCCCTTAGTGTTTGGAGGCAAAAATATAAGCTTTATAGCTTTTAATCTGACTTCAGAGTCAGCTGGACAATTATCAACAATCATGGCAACTTTTCGCGTAAAAAGCGCTTATCTAAATTCAAAAGCTAATTAGTAATTATTGTCGCGGTCATCCACGCCTTCTTGTTTGCCGTGTACTCAACAGGTATTTTTTTGACGTCAATACGTCTTTAAGTTCGGTCCGGTATAGGGGGGGGGGGGGGGTCTCTACGAAAAACTCTAGCGACCAAAAAAATGGCAAGATTTGTCACGCTTATATCTCGTAAACTGTAAATGATAATCTAATGATTTAAATTTTGTTGGATAGAGGGTTTATGTCCATATCTAAAATGGTGGATAGGGGGGTGCAGCGGTGAGGGGGAGGGGTATAGCTTGAGTGTGAACATCGAAAATGGCGACGCCCCGCGGCGTTTGGGCAGTGTAACTTTGGATTGTGAAGAGATAGGACGTTGAAATTGGTGTCGATTTATAGAGAATAACAGGATCTGCAATATTATTTAGCAATAATAACCGATAAAATAAAATTTGTAAAGTTATAAGCCGATAAGTGTGCTGAGTTGAAGAAAATTTTCATAATGTCGAAAAAATTGCAAAGGAAATATGAACAGAAATGTAAGAAAAATTCAAAAGTTCAACTTGAAGTACATTTCTTCATCGCCCACTGCTCTGGGCAACACTTGTACAGCTTTAACCTTTGCAAGAAACATCGATGTAAATACTATGCCATATGTATCTTACTTCTCATATCATCGGCCTTTGATAAATAAAGTTATACTTCACTTATAACCACCAAGACTTTATTCATTTACATCTTACCCTTCCTCTAATAACACAAAGACGGATTCACGCCTTAAACGATTGCGGTTGTGTCCCCGTACACGACCCACCCCAATTTTTTTTTTTTTTACGTTTTTAAAGCAGCGCGGATTCATGCTCTTCCCGATAACCAATAAGTATGGGCTTGGCACACCCAGGGTCCTGAGCTGAATATCATCATTCTTATCTTTACTGGTGATTCCCTTCTACTTCTCTCCCTCTCTCTCTCAGGGTAACTCAAAAAATTTTTAGCTGGCGCAGCATAAGCTTCAGGCTTTCTTGCGCTATATGGCTAGTAATAATTTCAGATCCGGCAGCTTTTCAGATCCGTCAGAATTGCAAGCCACCATTACCGTTATCCTCTCTTTGGACTTTTTGCCACCAGAACACTGCTGTCCCTTCAACGATAAATTTTTATCGGGTAAGCAGCGATAGAACAACCCCGTTTCGTCGGCTTTAAAGACATCTCTCGCGCTATATTCTTCAAGCACAGTGGGCAGTGTAGACTGCAGCCAATCCGATGTCATACTCGGTGAAACTTGACTTGCTTCACCGCAAACATTTTGCCGTTTCTTTTCTTGAAACGTTCCAACCAGCCTGGATTCACAGTGAATTCAATCCCATTTGAATTGCAAACACATTCGCTTTTTCCATTAATAGAGGTCCCGATATTAGAGCATTCTGAGAGCTAGCTTGTTTGAACCAAACAAGCAACGTAGCCTCCAGATCTTCGTGTTTGGCCGTTCTCATCCGTTTCCTATTTGGCTCAAACATACTGCACCCAAACATTGCAGTAAGTTGGCCTCTATTCTTTATGATTGCCGACAACGTAGAGTTAACGATTCCGAACTTTTTGCAAATGTCTGTTTTCGAAGAATCCCCTACATCTACTGCTTTAAGCAACTCCATTTTAACATTAAGCGAAATAGCGCTTTGTTTACCCCCTGGTTTTTCCATTGTACAGTTGAGGGTGATAAATTTACGGATTTTTTACTAAACACGAAATTCACCACTTTAAACTGTCACTCACTTCAAGACTGTAAATGAAATGTTTTGCCCGCCGACTGGTAATCCCATTTATTTAAAAATGATAAGGGTGGTGTGCGGCAAGCGGCATCCTTGTACTATCTACATATTATTTATTATCAGATGTCGGCCTAGTCAATGGAAAGTTGTCATAAACAGTGAAAATTTAGTGACGACGAGGCGGCCGGTATATTTTTTTGTTATTCTGAGATTCGAAATCTTTTCACGTTAAGCGTTTTTTGTTTCATGTTAAAAGAAAATAAATGTATGAAGTCACATAGCATTTTGTCGGGATCAGAATATTTTTTCACGTTAAACGTTTTCCAGTGTTTATATAGTTTTTTCCGACTATCTAATTTACGAAACTAATATTTGTATTGTCTTGCGTGATAAGGTCCTGAATAGGAAATTAGATAATCTGTGCAAATAAATGAGGTAAACTCCAGATCTTTGGTACTAGTCCATATTTTGATGAACGGACAGGAACAAAGCAGTGATTGGCAGATGCCACTCACTGGTTTCCCCGCCCACTGTCCTCCTAGGTTGATATGCCTAGGGTGTTCCCCCCCCCCCCACTTGCCGCTGTTTTTAAATCGGGAACTCGTTTTAAAACAATCAGAAAGAAAACGCCTTCACAATAATCACCCAATCCAAGAACTCGACTATCCAATCACTTCGTCCAATGACCACGTTCACTGCGAGAAGACAGGTGGTTCCCAAATAATGGAGTTTAGGCAGAAATAATTATCACAGTGAAGTTCTTGGAGTAAATAACATTTAATAATAAAGTAACGTTTTCGTTACAAATTAATAAAAAAATGTGCATTTTACATGAAAAAAACATCAAGCTTGTCTTCACCACAGAGTAGTAATATCTTACTACTCCGTGGCCTTCACTATCTCCTCCTTCCCATTATTTCCTGCTCAAACATGATAAATGATGTGGTTAGAAAAAGTAATAACGCAATCTCAAATACTACATAAATGCGACACACGAATTGCTACTTCCGCGATTTACTAGTGAGAGATGAATGAGAAACCAAAAGTAATATGTAGGCTTATTTTGAAGGAACTGTTTTGCGCCAATGGTAACGGAAGAAAGGATGGAGCGCGAACGACGTTAATGGAAAACGGCGACGTTAGATGAAACTTTGTTAGCAATGAAGCAACTAGTGCAACGTTAGTTGCTTCTCATTAACATTGCCAACTAGGATGTCATTCGAAGGCTACGTTTAAAAAAACCTACTTTATTGGAAGATTTCTGTCCTTTATTTTGGTTTTAGTAGTACTTATACTTTTAATACTTTTATCGCATTGCTGACAACTTAAGATTTGAATATCACCGGGGAAACGCTGATAAAAGCAGTTAAGATTGTTCACGAGGTAAATATTAGTGCTAGCTTCGCGCCCCCCCCCCACAATTTTTATTTTATTTCATTTTTGTTCTTTCCGATATCAGCGTTGTTTTCAAGATAAAAGTTGTGTGAGTACACGCTGGGCGTAGACGTGGGGAAGTCAAGTCTTTGAAGATAATTGAATTTTTAAGATCAGGCTGAAGGTATCTACAAATTCGTGCTACTTCTGACCTGACTTATCATTTCTGCCCCATCTTGCACAACTAGAACTGTCTTCTGCATGTTTGGTGAGAATAATACTGGCTGGTTGCAGTCATGGCTGAGCAAGTCCTGGCTAAAATGGAAGAGATCGCAGATCGCATTCAACCGCAATTACGGTATGTTGGATACATTTACATCTGAGTGTGTAGGAGGAATTATCCTCTTTGCGGATCCATTTAATTAATAAATAGTTTAATATTTATTTTAATTAATGACCGGTATGTAAACACTTCAACTGTATAGTGACAGTCATCAATTCGAATGTGGAACTTTTAGGCCATTTTTATTTTTTATTTTTTTTGTTGTCTTGAATTTCAGGTACTTAGCTTTAATTTGGGAAAGTTAATTAAGAGAGAGAGAGCCTTTTTCATTTAAGAATTTCTGCCTTGTAGAGTCCAACTGTACAAGGTAGAAATTCATGTCGTTCTGAGTTATTTATTCTTCTTTTAAGTATAATTGCAGTAATATTTTTTATAGCCATTAATGTTCTTTAGATTCCGTTAGCAGTAAAGTTTTGCATTTTATCATTTTCATTGTACTTCAGTACAATGTACTGATTTTATAAAATCAGAAAGAAATTTTGTAATTTGATTAAGCAGTTTCAAGTACTTGTATGAAAACTTTGGTAATGTTTGGTAGTCAATTCAGTAGTTTTCTTTTTGCATTACTGAATAATAATCAAATTGTTAGCTAGTCATATAGCATTAGATCAGATGAACACAAAATATGAAACGGCTACCCTGATAACGAGCATGTAGCTGTAGGCAGCGTCAAGAAACTTCGATCTTTGAACTGGAACGATCGTGTGGTGAATTGCCTTCTTACTCATCGCGTAAGCAACGTAACAGTG
This sequence comes from Mastigoproctus giganteus, assembly GCF_048544385.1. NCBI lineage: Eukaryota > Metazoa > Arthropoda > Arachnida > Uropygi > Thelyphonidae > Mastigoproctus > Mastigoproctus giganteus. The sequence continues at coordinate 3,255,500 of NC_143588.1, forward strand.
CGATAAACTATTCTTTGAATAATGATAAAAGCTGCGCTTTAAAGTCAGACAAAGTAGAAAACGTGGTAAATGATTAATTAAGATGGATATTAACTTTAATTTGGATAAAAGTTGTTAGGAAACATGAAACTTAAACATTTTTGACAATATCCAACTTGTGTTCAGCGTTATATTAACCTAGTGCACTTTCAACGACAGTGTACGTTTAATTGATTATCCATACAATAGCCACATAATTGCAACCGTATTATAACTGAAAGTTGGTTAATATAGAGTAGTAGTAGATTAAGTATATATACTGTATTAAAAGTAAGAGGTTGTAGTGAAAGTTGACATCATAATTAAGAATGATATATAAAGACAGAGATATATTAAGATGGTTTATGGATTAGGGACACTACTAGATATAGCAGAAATACCCAACGATCATAATAGAATGTAGATAAGCAGATTGGGAAAAAGGTGACAAAACGGCAAGTAGTAACAATGGAAAAAAAATAGGGTACCTGAAAAATAAAAATATTGTATTACTTGATGCCATAGATCCAATGAATTTAACTTCTTCATCAAGGGTCAGCAGCCAAACACAAAGGAAATATAGCAAGCAGTGAGGTCTCCGTTTCTGATATGAAATATATGTAGTGTGTGGTTAAGACAATGAAATCAAGTTGAAAAAGAGCGCGCAAAAACCAAAAAGTGGAGGTAAATCTAGTGAGAAGGAGACGTATATTTCACAGCCACCCGGACAGCGACTGAGAAATAGAAAAGCAAAAGAAAATTAAAATAAAATATAAAAAATATATATTATTAAAATAAACCAGAGGAAATTTAGAGTGACAAAGAAAGACAACTTGCTGTCATATCAAGCAGGAGTCTGGTAGATGGAGGGAGGGCAGTGACTGTCAAACAAAGCTGCATCGGTGTATAAAAGAAATAGTAAATTAGTTCCCGGAGTATTTATAACATGCTGTAGTGACTTCACTTGTGGGAGGGGAGAGGCTGTAAGTAGGTCAAAACTAATGTTACCAAATGTGATGGGGAGATCAGCAATTAAACCAATGAAGCATAACAGCTCAGGATAGAGGAGAAATACAAAACTGGCAAAGTAGCATAGAAAGATGCCAAACTTTGTTAGAGACGAAAAAAGTGAATGATAGTAGAAAAAGGAGCATCTCGATATCGCTTTCGGTTAACCTAATTGCTCACGAGGTATAAAAACTAAAGGGATTAAGGACCGTAAAAAGCAGTAGTAGTAGTGGCATGTGATGCAAGAAAGCAAGTGTATGAGCTTATGCAGCATCAGCCAAAAAAAAACAAAAAAAACCACACCATTCCCTCAAAATGCCTGTCCAGTTCCTCCTTAAATTTATTTAACCTATCAACTTCCACAACGACAGATGGAAGTTTGTTCCAGCAATTAACCACCCGCTGGCTAAAGGCAAATTTCCACATATCTATTCTACATCTGTCTTTTCTTAATTTGAATTTATGCCCCTTAGGTTCGTAATCTGAACAAGTGAAAGGATCCCATCAGAATTCAGCATGCTCAACCCATTCACGGCCTTATACACCTCAATCAGATCACTGCGCAGGTGCCTAGTCTCTGGCCATTGCAATTTGCAGAACTTAAGCCTCTCATTGCCTTATACAGAGGGACAATCACCTCCTTTTCCCTGCTAGCAGAATTCCTAAATATCATTGACAAAACCCATGACCTGCCCTAGCAGCCTGTCTGCATTGCTCAGAAAACTTCATATCTGACTGCACAATTACTCCCAGGTCTTTTTCACTTTCTAATGCATTAAGTGTAGTACCACACAGTTGGTACATTTCTCTGGGGTTACTTCTACCCATATGCATTACTTTGCATTTGTCAAGGTTAAACATCAGTTGCAACTTCTCAGCCCATCTGCCCAAATTATCTAGATCCTGTTGCAGTAGCACACTGCCATTACTGTCATTAACAACCCTGCCAACCTTGTATCATCTGCAAACTTCGACACTAAGCCTGATATGCCTTCATCAATATCATTGATAAATATACAAAACAACAGAGGACCCAACACCGAACCCTGTAGGACTCCACTAATAACATTAGTCCACGAAGAGCAGCACCCATTAATTACCACCCTCTGTCTTCTCCCACACAACCATCCTTTTATCCATTGTAGCAACTTACCCTTAATACCATTCTGCTCCAATTTGTACAAGTCTTCCATGTGCAACAGTGTCAAAAGCTTTCCTGAAATCCAAATATATGATATCAAAATTATTTTTTGCATCCAGTTCCTTTGTAACCACATCATAATATCCTATCAAATTTGTCAGACAAGACTTTCCCTTAACAAACACAAGTAAACACATGGGTTGTGTTAGGGTAGCTAAGAATAGAAACAGGTGTAGGTATACTTGCGTGTACACCAATGCTAGGAGTTTAGTAAATAAATTTGATGAATTTGAGGTATTGCTCAAAACATCAAAGGCAGATATTGTTGGGATATCAGAGACGTGGTGTCACACAGATATAAGGGATGCAGAACTGGAATTTGGGGAGTACAACATCTACAGAAAGGATAGGAAGGGGGGAGGGGTTATGCTATTAGTTAAGAAACACATAAAAACCAAGGAAGTGAAGCCAGTCGACATCGCAGGACAGTGCAGTGTTGAGTCAGTTTGGTGTGACATAAGCATTGGGAGATTAAAATTGAGAGTAGGAGTGTGCTATAGGCCTAATGACTCTGATGAGTAAAATAAGGAACTGTACAGGGAAATAGAGTGGGCCAGTAAATCAGAGAGTCTTATAATGGGAGATTTTAATTTCCCAGATATTGACTGGAATTTGGGGGCTGGTTACTCACACACCAGCAGGGCTTTTGTGGATTTATTGGATGATTGTTTTCTACATCAGCATGTTCGGGAGGCAACTAGAGGGAGTAATACTCTTGATTTGATTATCAGCAGTGATTCTTCATGCATTAAGAATCTGCAGATAAATGAACCACTAGGTGGCAGTGATCACAGTGTGCTGAAGTGGGATTTACTCAAAGAGGTAACTACCATTAGGGGTAAAGAGAAGGGTTATTGCTTCCATAAAGGCGACTACGATGGACTGAGACAGTATTTAAATTCTATACAGTGGGACCAACTGATGATGTTACCAACAGCAAATTCAAAATGGGAAGCATTCAAAGAACTTATCTTGGAAGCTACTAGGCTTTACATACCAACTAAGAAATATTGTTCAAGGTTTAGGCCAAAATGGATGTCAGATGAACTAATGAGGCATATGGCAGAGAAGAAAAATGGATGGGATACTTACAAATTAACACATGACACAGAAGCCTATGATAGATACAAGTTGATATGCAACCAAGTTACAAAGGAGGTTAGGCAGGCGAAGGCAGATTACGAGAAATCCTTGGCAAGGGATGCAAAGAAAAACAGCAAAGAGTTCTTTACTTATGTAAACTCTAGAAGGAAGGGGATGAATCAGATTGGTCCACTTGATATTGATGGGTCAACTGTTGATGATCCTGCGCAGGTAGCTAACAAACTAAATGAATATTTTGCATCGACATTCACACATGAGGAGTTATTCAGCAAGGGGAATGCCAGAGGTGTATTCAACTCTAGCAGTAAGCTACAGAATCTTGAAATAACTGGGAGTAAAGTGGAGGAGAAACTGTTGAAGATAAACACAAGAGAGGCACCCGGGGTGGATGGGATCTATCCAGTTATATTAAAGGAGGCAGCAAAGGAAGTAAGCAAACCCTTAGCCATAATTATGAGAGCTTCCTTGGACTCAGGGGAGGTACCCATAGACTGGAAATGTGCAAATGTGACCCCAATTCACAAAGGAGGGTCAAAGGCTGACACAAGTAATTATAGACCTGTGAGCTTAACTTCTGTTCCAGGAAAATTAATGGAGGCACTGGTTAAAGAAGCACTGCAGGATCATTTAGACAAGACTTCAGTTTTAGCTCAGACACAACATGGTTTTGTTAAGGGGAAGTCTTGCCTGACCAACTTGATTGGATACTATGATGCAGTCACAAAAGAACTGGATGCAGGGAATAACTTTGATATTATATACTTGGATCTTAGAAAGGCTTTTGATACTGTTGCACATGGAAGACTGCTACACAAATTGGAGCAGTGTGACATTGGAGGCAAATTGCTGCTATGGATAAAGGGGTGGTTGAGGGGGAGAAGACAGAGAGTGGTAATCAATGGACACTGCTCATCGTGGACTGATGTTATTAGTGGAGTCCCTCAGGGCTCAGTGTTGGGTCCATTATTGTTTTCTGTATTTATAAATGATATTGATGATGGTATATCCGGCTTAATGTCCAAGTTTGCAGACGATACAAAGGTTGGCAGGGTTGTCAAGGACACTACGGACACTATGCTGCTGCAACAGGATCTGGAAAGGTTGAGCAGATGGGCTGAGAGGTGGCAAATGAAGTTTAACATTGACAAATGTAAAGTACTACACATGGGGAAACAGCAACTCCAGAGCAACATATCAACTCTGTGGTACTACACTGACAGTGGTAGAGAATGAAAGGGACTTAGGGGTGGTTGTGCAGGCAGATATGAAGTTCTCTGAGCAGTGCAGACGGGCTGCAAGAGTAGCTCATGGAGTATTGTCAATGATATACAGGAATTTTTCCAGCAGGGATAAGGAGGTGATTATTCCATTGTATAAGGCGATGGTCAGGCCACACCTAGAGTACTGTATACAGGTCTGGAGGCCTCATTTCAAGAAGGATGTAGAGCTGCTGGAACGAGTACAGAGAAGGGCAACAAGATTAGTGAATGGAACAAAGGGGTGCTCTTACGAAGAAAGGCTTCAGTTTTGCAAATTACAGTGTCTGGAGACTAGGCACCAGCGAGGTGATCTGATAGAGGTGTATAAAGCCTTGAATGGTTTAAGCATGCTCAATGCTGATGGGATTCTTCCTCTAGCTCAGAAAAATCACCTGAGAGGGCATAAATTCAAATTGAGGAAAGACAGATGTAGGATAGACGTGCGGAAATTTGCCTTTAGCCAGCGGGTGGTTGGTTGGTGGAACAGACTTCCATCCCTTGTGGTGGAGGTTGATAGCCTAAATAAGTTTAAGGCTCAGCTGGACAGGTATTTTGAACGAACAGAGGGGTGAAGTGGAAGTGGGTTTTTTTTTTTTTTTTTTTTTTTTGGCTGATGCTGCATAAGCTTGCTTTCTTGCATCAAATGCCTCTACTAATGCTAATGCTGTGTCTGAATTATTGCTGCAGTCTTGTCTAGATGATCCTGCAATGCATCTTTAACCAGACTCCATTATTTTACCAGGAACAGAAATTAAACTAACTGGTCTGTAATTACTCGTGTCACCCTTCGATCCCCCTTTGTTAATTGGGGATACATTTGCACATCTCCAGTCCGTGGGGACCTCCCCTGAGTCCAAGGATGCTCTCATAATTATGGCTAAGGGTTTGCTTAGTTGCTTTGCCACTTCCTTTAATATAACTGGATAGATCCCATCCACCCCAGGCCTTTCTTATGTTTAACTTCAACAATTTCTCCTCCACTTTGCTCTCAGGTATTACAAAATCATTAAGCTCTCTGCTACAATTTGATAACCTTCTGCCATTTTCAAACCTTAATAACTCCTCATGTGTGAATGTTGATGTTTGTTTGCTATCTGAGCAGGATCATCAAGAGTGGAACCATCGATATCAAGTGGACTAATCAGATTCATCCCCTTCCTTTTAGAGTTTATATAAGTAAAGAAATCCTTGCTGTTTTTCTTAGCATCTTTTGCCAAAGATTTCTCGTAATCTGCCTTCGCCTGCCTAATCTGGCAGAAGGTTATCAAATTCTAGCAGGATACTTAATGATTTTGTAATAACTGAGAGCAAAATGGAGGAGAAATTGTTGAAGTTAAACTTAAGAAAGACCTGTGGTGGATTGGATCTATCCAAACCATACCTCCCAGATATAAAATTATTTATAAGATATGCAGATGACATCCTTTTAATAGTACCAAAATCCACAATAGACGATCTTTACATCAAATTTAATATTGACAACCAAGGACGAAGATGTGCACTTCTACTTCCTTGCGCATATTTTAACTTCTGTTTTTTAAAACCCCAACTTACTTACTCCCAATTTAAATTAAAATTATCATCCACCCTATTCAAACATCAATTGCAGATTATAAAAAAAGGTGAGTACCACAATAAATTAAGCTATGCTTTCATATTAAGTTCCTAAACAATTAATAGAAGTAATCAAAGATACACATAATATGCCACTTAGTGTAACCATGGATAATGTTATCACTTTTGATCAGACGACGTATTAATACATAGAAAAAAATTATATTAATTGTAATCGGTGTTTCAGTTTATGTTATTGTTTTTTTTTTTGCAGTTTACACATGTGCAGCGGAAGTGATTATGTAACATCCTGACTTGTTTATGAACTTCAACTGTTTTGTTTTATTGTATTTTATTTTATTTTTTTTATATAAACCCCAAGCACGAAAGGTATTAGAACCCATAGTACCTAGTAACTTCCACTTTATTCTCGTTATTATAAATTCATAGTTCCATGTTAAGTGGAAGTGATTATGCAACATCCTGACTTGTTTATGAACTCGAACTGTTTTGTTTTATTGTACTGTATTTTATTTTATTTTTTTATAAAAACTCCGAGCATGAAAGGTATTAGAACCCATAAGACCTAGTACCTTCCACTTTATTCTCAGTTATTACAAAATCATAGTTCTCTGTTAGTTTGATAAACTTTTGACATCCCTTTCCCAAAAGGATTCATCATGTGTGATGTTGATGCAAAATACTCATCAAGTTTGTAGGCAACCTGAAAAGGATCACCAACAGTCAAACAATGGATATCGAGTGAAACCAATTTGATTCACCCACTTCCTTCTAGTGTTTACTTAAGTAAAGAAGTCTTTGCTGTTTTTCTTTGCATCCTTTGCCAAAGATTTTTCTTAATATGTCTTCACTTGCCTGCCTTTGTGACTTATTATGGACTAGTTAATACCAGGCATAGGCTTCTGTGTTGCCTGATAATTTATATTTCAGAACGGATATGTAAAAATACAAGCCCATAAGATCATTATGTAAAATTTAAATAGATTATCAGCATTAGCATTAGTAGAGGCATATGATGCAAGAAAGCAAGCTTATACAGCATCAGTCAAAAAAAAAAAAAAAAAAAAAAACACACACTTCCCATTTCACCCATCCATTTGCTCCAAAAATTTGTCCACTTCTTCCTTGAATTTATTTAAGCTATCAATTTCCACAGTGACAGATGAAAGTTTGTTCCAGCAATCAATTACCTGCTGGCTCAAGGCAAATTTCCACTCATCTATTCGACAATCGTCTTTCCTCAATTTCAGTTTATGCCTCCTCAGGTTGTAATCTGATCAAGAGGAAGAATCCCATCAGCATTGAGCCTGCTCAAACCATTCAAGGCCATATACACCTTGATCAGATCACCTCACAGGTGCATAGTTACCAGATATTTCAATTTGCAGAACTTAAATCATTCTTGGTAAGATCGACCCTTTGTTCCCCTCACCAATTTCATTGCCTTTCTCTGTACTTGTTCCAGTAGGCCCTGAGTGCCAAGCAATAGTGACCTTTTGTGCCATATAGAGTGCTCTTTCTCAGCAAATAAGTTATTTATTTTCGAGTTGTCTTTTCTTCCTGTTTTACTCAACAAGATTCTTTACTTAAAAGCTTTCAAGTAAGAATCCAGAAAGGAAAGACTCCGAGTGCCAAGCGATCTTTTGTGCAATATGTAGAGTGCTCTTTCACAGTGAATAAGTTATTTTTTAGTTTAGTTTCCAGTGTCTTTTCTTCTTGTTTTCTCAAGTGATTCTATACTTAAAAGGTTTTAAGTGAGAATCCAGAAAGGAAATCCACCTTTATTTCCTTTTTTATATATCTATATAATCCATAATAACTGAACTAAGTTTCTCAACTGCTTGGTCACTGGTGTCACCCCTCCTGTATCCATGTGGCAGAGCCGGTAACCTGGGAGAAGAAAGTTACTCTTCCAGGGCTAAAAGGAGCAGAGATGGACTTAAATAATTTTCCTTCTTTAGAGCCATCAAGCTCAAGGTTAGAAATGTCCAATGAAAATGAAGCAAACCAACCTGAAAGACTTCGAAGAGAAGCAGAGTGCCCTAACCTCCCTAACTTTCTTGTGATACACTCTCTGTCTACTCAGCCTGTGGGCAAGTTATCACCATTTATGATCCAAAAATATTTGGAATTTGTGTGATCACCAAAAGTGATGAAGAGACTACAATCAGGAGACCTCCTGGTTGAAACAGCCACCACTAAACATTCTGAGTGGCTATTAAAGACAAAAACATTTGGTGGGTTGCCAGTATCTGTCACTCCCCACAATACCTTAAATTCATCGAAAGGCATCATCACATAGAGGGACCTACTTTCAGTGTCTCAGGGGGAATTAGTCCAAGAACTTAGTAATCAGTGCAAAGCACATAATGATTAAAAAAGATGGAAATCTCTTCCTAACTCAATCTGTCATTTTAACCTTCAGCACTCCTGATTTGCCATCAACTGTAAACCCGGCAATTTAAACTTCCGAATTCGGCCGTACATCCCGAATCCTCTTTGTTGTTTGAAATGGCAGAAATATGGCCACTCTCAGCAGACATGCAGAGGTGATGCAATCTGTCCTATACATGGCTCTAAGGATCATACAAAAGCAGATTGCTCTGCCTCAACTCCCATGTGTTCCAACTGCAAAGGAAGTCATCCTGCTTTTTCTGAGTGTTTGGAAAACTGGAAAGAAAATTCAAAGATACAAAAGAGAACATAAAGTAACATATCCTGAAGCATGCAGACAAATTACGTTGACCGTGCCCAGTCTATCCTATGCGTCTCGCACCCAAAGCTATCTTTCAACTGCAGCTCAAACAGATGTGTCAATACCACCGAACACCTCCCTGGAAAACTGGGTTAAAGAAATCTTATCAGCTTCCAGAAAAGATACTCCTAAAACTGAAAACAGTGAAGCCGCTAACACTCCGATTAGTATCCCAACTGATACTCCAAACAGTCTCACAGGACACTGAAAGAATGAAAACTACTAAAGGTTGTAAAGAAGCCGAACCACCAACCAACAGTATGGAAGTGGACGTACACTCGGATTATGAGGAACCCATCCTAGAATTGCACGCCAATGACAATGGATACTTGTCATCCCACATTCCCAAAAAAAGACCAGAAAAATTGTCCCGCATACAAAAAACAGCCAGATGAATCATCCTCAGGTAAACCTAAATAATGCATAACATTATACAGTGGAATTACAGAGGACTAAGCAGTCATTACAGAGGAATAAGCAAGATATCGACGAGGAATATTACAACTTTCTGAAAGTGATAAAGCCCAAGAAACCTATAGGGAAACAGAAATCCAAAGAAGAAAAAATTAGTCAAGAAACACTTGTCATGATGAACCAAAGACGACAAATGAAGAGCAAGAAAAACACTGACAGGGAGAAAATTGAGTATACTGAGTTATGCAAAGCCATTAGAAAGAGACTCAGAGAGGACATAAGAAGATTTAACACAAGAAAAGTAGAACAAGCATTAAGGGAAAACAAAGGATTTAAATCAGCAGCCATGAGCAGTAATATAGAAAGACAAATGATACTGAAACTGAAGAATAGCGATGGTGTACTTATAAACAGCAGAGAAGGCATAATTCAAATAGCAGAAGACTACTATAGAGAATTATACAAGGAGCGAGGGAATGATACCAGCAGTGGGGAAGATGGACTGCAAAGTAGCAACACATACAACATACCCGATATTCTTCCTGATGAGGTAGAACATGCATTGAAGAAAATGAAAAATCGGAAAGCCCCGGGGGAAGATGAAGTTACTGTAGAGTTGTTAAAATTGGGAGGAAGAGACATAACACAAAAACTGGCAAGGCTCTTCACAAAGTGCATTAGAAAAGGTGTGATGCCTAAGCAGTGGAATAATGCAATCATAGTTTTGCTGCATAAGAAAGGAGATAAATCAGAAATTGGAAATTATAGACCAATTAGCTTGTTATCCCAAATCTACAAGTTGTTCACAAGGGTCATTACTAACAGATTAGAAAGAATACTTGATGAGAATCAACCGAAAGAGCAAGCTGGCTTTAGGACAGGATTCTCAACTATGGATCACCTTCACGTAATATCACAGCTAGGAATTTATTGTAGCTTAAACACAGAGCGTACAGATAAAGCAGAAATATATGAGCTTTCGGCTATATGGTAGCCTTCATCAGAATTAAAATACATGAATGGCGGTTGGAATGAAGATGTGCACTGCCAGGTGCGTGAGACGCGAGGTTTAATTGTTTGTTGACGTCTGTGGCTGTGACGCATGATGACGTGGCCAGCGCTTGTCCAATGACAGAACTACTGACTCTGTGATCGGGTTGACTTGGCAACCACTGTTCCTGTTTAAGGATTTATCCGAAGATCTTATATTTAACGATTCCAACCAGGTACGCTTTAGGTAATGGTGGGATCTGTCTACCACCACGACATCGCGGTGTGGGTCGATGTCGTGGTGGGTTGTCCAGACATGTTCGGCGATAGCTGAGTGTTCTATATCCGCTAAACGGATCGCTCTTTTGTGCTCCGAGAGACGTTTCTCGAGTCGACGTCCAGTCTCTCTGAAGTAGCAGCTAGTGCAGTCACGGCAAGAGATGCGGTAGACTAAACCGCTCTGCAGAAGGGTGGGGACAGGTGTTTTCACGTTGGAAATGAAAGAACGCAGTTTCCTGCCTGGGAGCTGGATGCACTTTATTCCGTGCGTTCTCAGGATTCTACCGATCTGTTGTGACAGGTTGGGGTAGTATGGGATGAATGCCCTTGTGGATGGCTCGTCACTGTTGGTGTTGTAGCTGGTCGTCACGATGTCACGTGTCTGTAGATCACACCTGTCGAGGACGTCAATGGGGTAGCCACACCTCGTAAGGTCTACTTTGACCCTAGTGACCTCTTTGCGTCTTTCATCAGCGGAGCTGGAGTGTGTCCAGGCGCGAGTAAGCAAGGTTCGGGCCGTGGAGAGGAGGTGGCCTCGCGCGTGTGCTGACCGGAAGTTGGTAAACTGGCCAGCACACATGGGCTTACGATAAACTGTAGTCCTCAGGTATGTGCCTTCACGTCGGACAAGTGTGTCTAAGTATGGTAAAGAGTTGTTCGACTCCAGCTCAATCGTGAATTTTATGAAGGGCGATAGTGAGTTGAGGTATGATAGAAGTCGCTGACCTGAGTCTCTAGGGATGACCACGAACACATCGTCAACATAGCGACACCAAAAGGCGATGTGATCAGGTGCGTGTGCAAACGCACGTCCCTCTAACTCCTCCATCACGATGTTTGCTGTGACTGAGCTGACCGGGGAACCCATGGCCGTGCCATGTATCTGCTGATAGACTGAGTCATTAAATATGATCGCACCCCCTGTTAAGCACAGTCTGAGGGCGGTGGAAATGTCATCGGGTGTGAGACCAGTTCTTTCGTTGAGGGTTCTATCATTGTCCAAGAGTTGTTTTGCACAAGAAATGGCAAGTTCCACAGGGATGGAGTCGCTATGTTGACGCTTTTGGTGACGATTTTGGTGTCGCTATGTTGACGATGTGTTCGTGGTCATCCCTAGAGACTCAGGTCAGCGACTTCTATCATACCTCAACTCACTATCGCCCTTCATAAAATTCACGATTGAGCTGGAGTCGAACAACTCTTTACCATACTTAGACACACTTGTCCGACGTGAAGGCACATACCTGAGGACTACAGTTTATCGTAAGCACATGTGTGCTGGCCAGTTTACCAACTTCCGGTCAGCACACGCGCGAGGCCACCTCCTCTCCACGGCCCGAACCTTGCTTACTCACGCCTGGACACACTCCAGCTCCGCTGATGAAAGACGCAAAGAGGTCACTAGGGTCAAAGTAGACCTTACGAGGTGTTGGCTACCCCATTGACGTCCTCGACAGGTGTGATCTACAGACACGTGACATCGTGACGACCAGCTACAACACCAACAGTGACGAGCCATCCACAAGGGCATTCATCCCATACTACCCCAACCTGTCACAACAGATCGGTAGAATCCTGAGAACGCACGGAATAAAGTGCATCCAGCTCCCAGGCAGGAAACTGCGTTCTTTCATTTCCAACGTGAAAACACCTGTCCCCACCCTTCTGCAGAGCGGTTTAGTCTACCGCATCTCTTGCCGTGACTGCACTAGCTGCTACTTCGGAGAGACTGGACGTCGACTCGAGAAACGTCTCTCGGAGCACAAAAGAGCGATCCGTTTAGCGGATATAGAACACTCAGCTATCGCCGAACATGTCTGGACAACCCACCACGACATCGACCCACACCGCGATGTCGTGGTGGTAGACAGATCCCACCATTACCTAAAGCGTACCTGGTTGGAATCGTTAAATATAAGATCTTCGGATAAATCCTTAAACAGGAACAGTGGTTGCCAAGTCAACCCGATCACAGAGTCAGTAGTTCTGTCATTGGACAAGCGCTGGCCACGTCATCATGCGTCACAGCCACAGACGTCAACAAACAATTAAACCTCGCGTCTCACGCACCTGGCAGTGCACATCTTCATTCCAACCGCCATTCATGTATTTTAATTCTGATGAAGGCTACCATATAGCCGAAAGCTCATATATTTCTGCTTTATCTGTACGCTCTGTGTTTAAGCTACAATAAATTCCTCAATGAATCCAGAGCGCGTAGGCCTGTTTCGTTATATCACAGCTAATGGAGAAAGCAAATGAATATAAAACACCATTATGCCTGGCATTTGTGGATTATGAAAAGGCATTTGGCTCCATACAGCATAAGGCAATGTTTCGGGCACTAGAAAGACAAGGCATAGATACTCCATATATTATGATTTTGAAGAAAATATATGAGAGTGATACATCCTTTATTAGACTAGACAAAGACAGTAGGAAATTTAAAATCGAGAAAGGAGTTCGACAAGGAGACACAATATGTCCGAAGCTGTTTACTGCTGCCCTTGAGGAAGCTTTCAGAAGATTAGACTGGTCGCAGAAAGGAGTCAATGTGAACGGAGAGTACCTAAACCATTTACGATTTGCAGATGACATTGTGGTCATAAGCCACGATCCCAAAGAATTAGAAGAAAATCTTAATCAGTTATGCACAGTTAGTAAGGATTTTGGACTAAAGATGAATATGGCTAAAACAAAAGTAATGATGAACAAGTATGCCACAGAAAGGGAAATAATGATTGAAGGAGCAGTAATTGAAAAGGTGGAGTCATATACTTATCTGGGACAAGTTATTAGCTGTAATAATGATAAATGGCTGGAAGTCAAGAGAAGAATAAATTTTGGATGGATAGCATTCAGGAAATATAGTCACATACTGAAGAGCAATATCCCAGTTTGTCTGAAACGTAAAATAATGAATCAATGTATACTTCCCACCATGACTTATGGAAGTGAAACTTGGGCACTCACCAAAAGAATGGAAGAGAAGCTAAGAACTACACAGCGAAGAATGGAACGAATTATATTGGGAATCAGACTGTTAGATAAGAAGAGAAACACATGGATTAGGCAGCAAACTCAAGTAAAGGACATTCTTATCAAAACTAAAGAACTAAAATGGTCTTGGGCAGGACACATAGCTCGAAGACATGATGACAGATGGACTAAGAAAATAACAGAATGGTACCCAAGAGGAGCTAGAAGAAAACCTGGAAGACAAAGGCGGAGATGGATAGATGAAATTCATGAGTTTTTGAGTAGTAAATGGATGGCCAGTGCTCAAAACAGAAGGAACTGGAAAATTGCTGGAGAGGCCTTCATCCTGCAGTGGATTGAAAATGGCTGATGATGATGATGAAGCAGTCATTCTGATAACTTAAGGGATTTAATAGCTCAATTCAATCCCATAGGTATGTCTATAGGAAACATTCTTGTCACCGAAAGTTTTGCCAAAATACTCTATTATGTGATGGACAGACAAGATAGGAACTTAGAGTTTCCTGCACATGGAGGAGTAGCCATTCTGGTTAATTCTAACGTGCCATCCAAACTGATTCAGTTACTAACCAATCTAGAAGCTGTGGCTGCTTGTATTGCAGTTGGTACAGCAGTTACCCTTGTTTCCCTTTATATTCCACCATTTCTACCTCTTCCCCCTTCAGAACTTGACAACCTCTTTACACAACTCCCAATTCCAATTTGTCTTTTCGGTGACATCATCCATTCTGAGGTTCCCTACAATGGACAGAAAAGGCAAATTAATTGAAGAATTTATGAATAATAATGATCTTAATTTACTAAACTTGATCTCCTACTTATATCCACCTGCCTATAGGATCTACTTCTGTAGTTGACATCAATTTGCTCTCCGTCCATTCTTTCCAATCATGACATGGTCGATATTAACCGATCCTTTTAACGGTGACCACTTTCCAATTATTTGCTCAATACAAACAGAGGGCAAAATCCTGATCAACGAAACAGTTGGAGTTTAGTAAGGCAAACTGCAATGGCTATTCTGCCCAAATGCTTTTAGTTAGGGCCCCAGGTGCCAAGCGTATTTTGAGGCCAAGCAATATCCTTGCTATATATAGAGTGCTTTTGATAAGAGATTGAAGTTTTCTTTTTAAGTTCCTACATTTCTATCAACAGTTTTTCTTTAAAACCAGTTCTACACTTGAAAGACACAAGTTAGAACAGGAAGGAAACACACCTTTCTTTATTTTCCTGTATTTCTCGTTGTACTAATTAACTAACACTTCAACCACTTGGCCTTTGAGCGACACTTCTCCTGCCTCCCCGTGGTGGGGCCGGTAACCTGGGGGAAAAGTTATCCTCCAGGGCTAAAAGGAGTATCCACCTCTAGAGTCTTCAAGCTCCAGACCAGACACATCCACTTATAATGACTGTAATCAACCGAAAAGGCTTTGGACGGAAATGCGGTGCAACGACATGCCAAATTTTCTCGTAGTACATTCCCTCTCCACCCAGCCTGTGGACAAATTGTCACCATTCGTAATACAGAGATATTTGGAATCCATTGCTGGGACACCAAAAATGGTAAAACGATTGCAATCCGGAGACCTGCTTACTGATACAGCCAACTCCAAACATTCCAAGTGGCTGCTGAAAACAACTACATTCAGTGGGCTGCCAGTATCTATTACTCCACATAACACCTTAAATTCCTTGAAAGGCATCATAACCAAATGGGACCTACTTTCAATATCCGAAGAGGAATTAGTTCAAGAACTGAGTAATCAAAAAGTAAATCTGTTCACCATTCATTTTTCCAGCAGTGTTAACCGATCCATAATAGTGATCATTTTCCTATTATTTGCACACTACAAACAGGGATAACTCTAAATCCAGTTCAGCGATCCACTTGGAAGTTTAAAAAGGCTAATTGGGATGGCTATTCCGCCCAACTATCTCTAGACAGGCTTTATGTTGAAAAACAGTTGATTGATGTCGTAAACACTTATATAACCAATCAGATTCTAACTGCAGCTAAGGCCTCCATTCCAAAATCCACACCATATCGAAAATACAGAAATCACTGGTGGAATACAGATTGTTTAATTGCCAAACAGGAAAAAAATCGTGCTTGGAATAATTTCCACAAGTATCCCACCACTAGTAACCTAATTGCTTTAAAAGACTAAAAGCAAAAGGAAGACAAGTTAGGCGGAAAGCGAAACAGGATTCATGGATTGCTTTTGCCTCAACCATCACCAAAGACACCGATACATGGGTCATCTGGAAAAGAATACAGGCATTAAATGGCAAATTTGCTTAGCTGCCCTCACTGATACTTCATTGGAAAGGGAAAGACATTTCTACTCCTGAAGAAGTTGCAAATGCATTAGGAGAATCATTTGCAAAAATCTCAGCTTCTGCTGCCTATGCATCCACCTTCCAGAATATCAAAGCAGGTGCAGAACGTTATAAAATCAACTTCTTCACTCGCCTCTCATTCCCGTACAACTAACCTTTTACATTAATAGAACTTCAAGAATCATTAAACAGATCTTCCAATAGTTCTGCAGGTCCAGATGGAGTTCATTACATTATGCTAAAGCATTTACTTGGAGAAGACTTGAGAACCCTATTAATTTTTTATAATCGGATATTCTCTGAAAATGCCTATCCTTCTTTATGGCTCCATTCGTTCATTATCGCCTTACCAAAACCAGGAAAAAATCCCTCCTGTGTTGAAAATTATAGGCCAATATCTCTTACGAGCTGCATGGGAAAAATTTTCGAAAGAACGGTTCATAGTAGGCTCGCCTACATCCTGGAGTCAGAATCTCTTTCTAGATCATCAATATGGCTTTCGAAAAAATAGATCAACCCTAGATGTGCTCATTAAAGCCGAGTCTCATATCCGCAATGCCTTTGTCACGAAACAACATCTAGTCATGGTCAATTTAGATCTTGAAAAGGCATTTGATACTACATGGCGTCATGTTATTATTATGAACCTTTACCATCTGGGGCTTAGAGCCATTTGCCGGAAATAATTCAAAATTTTATTGCTTTCTTTTCGAGTCCGATATAAAAACATATTCTCTGCATCTCACATTCAGGAAGAGGGAGTCCCACAGGGATCAATACTTAGTCCAACACTGTTTTCAATCCGAGTTAGCAGCATGACACGAGCTATCCCAAAAACTGTTCAAACTTATATGTATGCAGATGACCTTACCATTTCCTGTCAGTCTCAAAGCATGAATACCATCGAGCGGCAGCTCCAACTTGTCATAATCAAAATAGAATCCTGGACTTAACGGAATGGCTACCGACTATCAGTAAAGAAATGCATTGTCACTCACTTTTGCAAGAAACGAGCTCTCCATCCCGAACCTGAACTACAAATAAACAATACTCCAATCCTGCTTCTTAATACCATTCAATTTCTCTGACTACTATTAGACCAGAAACTAAATTTCCAAGCACATGTCACTTATTTGAGAACTTCTTGTATAAAACATTTGAATATACTTCGATCGGTCTCATCTATGTCATGGGGAGTTGATCGGTATACTTTGCTGTATCTTTATAGAAGTTTAATACGTTCACAGCTAGATTATGGTTGTCCAGTGTACGACTCTGCCAGGAGCACTACTTTAAAACGGATAAATATGATCTATCACAGTGCTCTTAGGACCGCGCTGGGAGCTTTCAGGACTTCTCCGATCTGTATATTGAAGCGCATGATCCCCCATTACACCTGTGTAGAAAAACACTACTGCTCCACTACGTTGCTAAGATCCAGAGTCTACCATCGCACCCAACTTGGGAGTATCTTTATAATATTCGTTGGGAATCCTATGAGAGCAAGCCAAATGAAAATAGACCTGCCTCCCTCAGGACCAAAGAGCTTGTTCAGACTTGGAATGTCAATTTAAATGAAATTTTCCAAGACACAACTAAACCTGTTGCTCCTTGGACGTATGTGTCTGTCTCTCAAGATACACTTCCTCCAGTGGGGGGAAAAGTGCACTATAGCCCCAGAAGCTTATGCACCATTAAACCTCCGTTACACACACACGCTATTTATTTTTCTCCCACACAGTGGGGGAAAAATAAAATACCTCCCTGCAATATCAGACAGTTACATTCAGCTCATGCTACTCTGAACAACCATGCCTGTAAAATTTATACGGATGGTTCCAAAACTGAGAGTATGGTAGGTGCTGCTGCAGTTTTTCCTTTATGTACAAGTTCAGCCACACTACCACTTGCTTGCAGTGTCTTCACAGCTGAATTATATGCCATTAAGTTAGCATTTAGTAAGATTATTGATCTTTCCATCTCATCTGTCATAATTTACACAGATTCTCTTAGTGCTGTCTCTGCCATAAGGAAGAATTTCTCCTCTTCTCATCCTACATTGAAACAGATTCATTCCCAGCTATTCACTTGCAGTGTGTCCAATCAGTTTTTGCTGGATCCCTGGCCATTCAGGTATTCCGGGAAATGAAAGTGCTGACCTTGCCGCTAAACATCCTCAACCTGCTCTCTCACAACGTCCTCAGGTTCTTTACTCTGACTATAAGTCTGTCATATGCATAGTGTGCTACAATAAATGGTCAGAGACCTGGAAAAGTGACACCAACAATAAACTTTACCAGATAAAAGATCCAAAGCTGTGGCTCTCTGGCTTCCGACAAAACAGATGAGAGGAAGTGGTACTGGCAAGACTCAGAATTGGACACACTCGTGATACTCATCTCTTTCTATTATTGGGAAAAAATACACCACAGTGCTCATTCTCTCAGACGCAACTTACTGTCTGTCATTTTCTGGTTGATTGTCCTTTACATTCAAACATCCGGTCAAACACTTTTCATTCACTCTCCACGTTGAATATATCACATTTCTTAGGAAATGAAGCAAATATTGAAGAACTTTTATTATATCTAAAACATTGGCTTGTACAGAAGCATATAATTTAACCTATCTTACAATATGCTTTTTGTGAATTAACGATGAACAGACACAATTTGGCCTTAGTAGCCCTTGTGTTATTAAACTGAATAACAACAACAACAGCTTTTAGATAGAATTTATGTCCAACAGAAATCTATTGATGTAACTACTTATATCATCAATCAGATTCTGACTGCGGCAAATGCTTTCATTCCAAAATCCAAGACATATCGCACTCACCGGAATCACTGGTGGAATGCAGAGTGCTCTAATGCCAAACGAGAAAAACTGTGCATGGAATAATTTCCGGAAGTGTCCTACTACCAATAACTTAATTTCTTATATAAGGCTTAAAGCAAAACCAAGGCAAATTAGAAGGAAGGCAAAATGTGATTCGTGGATTGCTTTTGTATCAACCAACACAAAAGACACCGACACACTGATCATCTGGAGAAGGATACCGGTGCTAAATGGCAAATTTGTTTGGCTACCCTCTCCGATACTTTACTGGAAAGGGACGGATGTCTACTCCTGCAGAAGTTACCAATGCGTAAGCAGAATCTTTTTCCACCCTCTCTGCTTCTGCATTTCTTGGACTGATATTGGACAGTAAGCTAAACTTCCAAGCTCACATCACTCATTTAAGAACTACTTGTCTAAACCATTTGAATATACTTCGATAAGTCTCATCCATGTCATGGGGAGATGATTGGCATACCTTACTACACCTGTACAAGTCCCTAATCCGTTCAATGCCGGATTATGGTTCTCCAGTATATGACTCTGCTAGGGTAAGCACATTAGAATGGCTGAACATCATATGGTACTTGAGGTTGTCGCAGACATTCCCTCAGATATGCCAGACAAGCTGTGCTTCTACCTGGGAGGCTAAAACGCTGATGGAACTGATGTTCAGGTGACACTCAAGTCAAATGGATCCGATTTCAGTGAAGTCCGGATGGTCTGTGACAGCCAAATCCTCTGCTTGCACCTTCACATTGGTGGGACTGTTAGTAATCCTGGGTATAACCCCCATGTGCAAGCTTACTGTGACCACCCAGGTGTGAGCCAACTTAAGCAGGGGTCGAGGTGTGGCACCCATACTACATGGAGGAATGCTGCCCCTCTGTGTTATCAGGCAATACTAGGTGGTAGATGACTCATCAACCAGTGCAATACCACCATTGCACTGCTTATTGGAGGCTTGAAGTGGTGGAACCCGTGTTTAGTCCCCAGAGTTAAGTTCCGGTCAATCCTTCCCCATCTCTTCCATCATGCAGTATGACTGATGTCTTTTGAGGTTATGATGTAACCATGGCGAGATCCAAACCTCATTACATTTTCAGGGTACAGCTCTAAAACAGTGTTCACAGGTTGGCCGCTAGTTAGTACACCGGACCGAATCTATTGGTAACTCTTTAGGAAGCTTCCGGATCAGCTAGTGTTTAATCTTGCTACCTCTACTCTGCCAGATAGTGACTGGAGGGATTCCGAGTAGTGTGTATACGGGGGGCATTGTCGAAGCCACGTTATGTCAAGGATCTGGGTATATTCTTACCACGTGTATGCCATATCCAAAAATTTAATTACTTCATACAGCATGTCCCCCCCCACTTTTCCTTACTATTGAATACACTATGAATTGTCAAAATAATAGAGATTGAAGTTATTTCTTTTTTAAGTTCCTACGTTTCTATCAACAGTCTTTCTTTAAAATCAGTTCTATACATGAAAGCTACAAGTTAGAACATAGAAAGGAAACACACCTTTCTTTATTTTCCTATATTTCTAGTTCTACTAATCAACCAACACTTCAACTGCTTGGCCTCCGAGTAGCACTACTCCTGCCTACCCATGTTGGGGCTGGTAACCTTAAGGAAAAGTTATCCTCCGGTGCCAAAAGGAGTAACTATGGATTTAAATGAATATCCACCTCTAGAACCTTCGAGCTCCAGACCAGACACATCCACTGATAATTACTGTAAACAACCAAAAAGGCTTCGAAGGGAAGTGCGGTGCAATGACATGCCAAATTTTCTCGTAATACACTCCCAGTCCATCCTGCCTGTGGGCAAATTATCACTGTTTGGAATCCATTGCTGGAACACCAAAAATGTTTAAACAATTGCAGTCCAGAGACCTCCTTATTGAAACAGCCAATTCCAAACATTCCGAGTAGCTGCTCAAAACAATGACATTCGGTGGGCTGCCAGTATCTATTATTCTGCATACCTTAAATTTCTCGAAAGGCATCATAACCGAATGGGACCTACTTACAGTATCTGGAGAGGAATTAGTTCAAGAACTGAGCAATCAAAAAGTAATCAGCACAAAATGCATAATGACTAAAAAAGATGGAAATCTCGTCCCAACTAGATACATCATTTTAACTTTCAGTACCCCAGATTTGCCATACTCAGTAAAAGCTGGCTATTTAAACTGCTGAATTTGGCCTTATATTCCTTAACCCATTGGTGCACTATGGCCATAGATGCCGATGTGCCTAAAAATCCCTCTAACAAACCTAATCCCATTCATTGTTTTAAGTGCCAGAAATATGGACATTCCCAGCAGGCATATAAAGGTAATACCATTTATCCTATTTCTAGAAACAAGGAGCATACACAAGCAGACTGTTCAGCCTCAACTCCCTTTTGCTCTAACTGCAAAGGAAATCATCCAACCTTTTCTAAATCATGCAAAATGTGGAAAACAGGCATGAAAATTCAAAAATATAAAATAGAACGTAAAGTGACATATCTTGAGGCACACAGATAAGTTATGTTGACTACGCCTAGTCGTTCTTATGCATCTCACACTCAAAGCATCCATTCAACAGAAGCTGAAACAGATGTATCAATACTCCCTACCAAATCTCTAGCTAACTGAGTTAAAACAACACATCAAACTCTGGAAAGAAAACTCCTCAAACTAAATTTTAGTTTGAGTTTTCTTTCCATAAAATATAGCACTTTATGCTTTAATCCAACAAAGTGTAAGGTATTACACCTGGGAAACAGTAATCCCAAAATAACTTATTCACTTGGTGGAGTTCAACTAAACCCAGTACTGGAGAAAAGGGACTTGGGTGTTACGATACGGTCAGACATGAAATTCTCTGAGCATTGTAAACAGGTTGCAAGGAAGGCCCACGGTGTCCTATCGATGATCTATCGAACTTTTGCAAGTAGAGATAGGGACGTGATAATCCCATTATATAAGGCTTTTGTTAGACCACACTTGGAATACTGTGTTCAAGTATGGAGACCGCACCTAAAGAAAGACATCCAGCTTCTTGAAAGGGTGCAAAGACAGGTAACTCGCCTGGTGAGATCGGCAAAAGGGCGTCCTTATGAAGAAAGACTTTGAATATGTGGGTTGCAGAGTTTGGAAACTAGACACCTTAGAGGAGATTTGATTGAGGTGTTTAAGGCTCTGAGAGGCATCAGTAAAATGAATGAGGATGAAATTTTCAAGATTATAAATGATGCTAGAACTAGGGGACATAAATTCAAGTTACGGGGGGAAATATTTAGATTGGACTGCAGGAAGTTTTATTTTAGCCAGCGAGTTATAAATTACTGGAATAAGTTGCCTTCATGGGTGGTAGAGGTCGACAGTTTGGGGAAATTCAAAGGTCATCTGGATAGTACCTTCGGGTAAGGGAAGCGCATAGGATGATAGGTTTAATTTCCTTTTTTTTTTTTTTTTTTATTAATTATTATTATTTATTTATTTTTTGTTTTTATCATTGTTTTGTTCGAATTTTTTTTTTTTTTTTTTTTTTTTTGGCTGGTGCAGCATAAGCCATAGGCTTTCTTGCACCATGCGGCCATTACTAATACTAATACTAAAACCAGTGAAGCGACCAGCATTCCAATTAGCATTCCAGCTGCTACTTTAGTGGTCTTGCATGATAGTGAAAAATTGAAACCTAAAGACAGCAAGAAAACCACAAACAGTATGGAAGTAGATGTACCCTCAGTTTATGAGAAACCCATACTAGATCTTCATGCAAATGACATTATGGATACTAGACGGCCCACCTCAAAAAAAAGAATGGAAAAAATGCTCATACAAAAAACAGTCAGAGAATCATCCAGTTAAACCAAAATGAGACACAACATCATACAATGGAGTTGCAGAGGACTATTCAGTCATGCTGATGACCTAAAGGATTTACTTGCTCAGTTCAACCCTATAGGTGCATGTGTACAGGAAATATTCTTGTCACCACATGTTTCGCCAAAAATTTCAAATTATATCATCTACAGACAAGATTGGATCTCAGAGTCTGCTACCTGTGGACGAGCAGCCATTCTTATTAATTCTAACCCACCATCCAAGCACATCCAATTACAAACTACTCTAGAGCTGTGGCAGTTCATATTGCAGTTGGTGTTTCAGTTATCCTTGTTTCCATTTATATTCCACCATTAAATACCATTTCCTCATTCAGAACTGGACAACCTTATTACCCAACTCCCAACACCAATTTGTCTTTTCGGTGACTTTAATGGCCACCGTCCATTGTGGAGATCTGCTACAATGCAGGGGGCAAATTGGTTGAAGAATTTTTGAACAATAATGATCTAAATTTACTAAATTCTGGTTCTCCCACCTATATCCACCTACCTACAGGATCTACTTCTGAAATTAACATATCAATCATTCACTGTCTATTTTTCCATTCATGACGTGGTCAGTGTTAGCTGATCCCTTTAATAGCAATCATTTTCTATTATTTGCTCATTACAAACGGGTAACTCCAAATCCTGATCAACGATCCACTTGGAAGTTTAAAAAGGCTAATTGGGATGGCTAGTCTGTCCAAATACTTCTAGATTGGATTTATGTTCAAAAACAACCTATTGATGATGTAATCACTTACACCATCAATCAGATTCTAACTGCAGTCCATGCTTCTATTCAAAAATCCAAACCATATCACATTCACCGCAAAGAAGTAGTATGAGCTTGACTATGAATAGGCCATATGCACCTGACACATCTTTATCTTCTTGCAGGTACTGATCCACCATGGTGCAACACTCAGCTCACTGTCCAGCATGTACTTATTGATTGCCCCAAATACAATACTGATTGACAAGTTGTTTCCCTCATTTTTCATGACAAACACCTCTGTCAGCATTTCTGACCTTTGTAGCAGACATGCCACATGTGTCCAAAATTTTTGGTTTCCTCAAACATAAAACTGTACAACGCAGTATAAATTTGAATAACATCTATGCAGATATAACTATGTATTTAACATTACCATAGTTAGGCCCATTATGGCCTTTACTGCCCTTGCGCTGTAAAGCCTACAAGCAAACAACCGTTCACTGCAATAATTGGTGGAATACAGATTGCTTTCATGCCAAAAAGGAGAAAAACCGTGCTTGGAATAATTTCCGTATGTATCCTACCACCAGTAACTTAATTACCTATAAAAGACTTAAAGCTAAAGAGAGACAAATTATACAAAAAAAACAAAATGTGATTCGTGGATTGCTTTAGCCTCAACCATCACAAAAGACACCGACGCGCAGATCATCTGGAGATGAATACAGGCCCTAAATGGCAAATTTGCTCCGCTTTCCACTCCGATACTTCATTGGAAAGGGAAAGATGTGTCTGCTCCCGATGAAGAAGTTGCTAATGGTCTGGCAGAATGATTTGCCATAATTTCTTCCTCTGCTTCTTATTCATCCTCCTTCGAGAACATCAAAGCAGATGTAGAACGATATAAAATCAACTTCTCCAAGCCCCGCTTATTCCCATACTGCCAACCCTTTACATTAACAGAATTCAGAGATTCGTTAAATAGAACATCCAACAGTGCCGCAGGCCCAGATGGTATTCATTACATTATGATGAAGCATTTACTTGAAAAGAACTTGTGTATCTTGCTGATTTTATACAACCAGATCTTTTCTGAAAATGCTTATCCTTCTTTCTGGCACCATTCTTTCATTATTGTTATACCAAAACCAGGAAAAGATCCTTCCCTGGTCCAAAATTATAGAACCATATCTCTCACGAGCTGCTTGCGAAAATATTTCAAAAGGATGGTTCATTCAAGCCTCATTTGGATCCTGGAGTCACAGAATCTCCTGCCAGATCATCATTATGGCTTTCGGAAAAACAGATCAACACTTGACATACTCATCAAAGCTGAATCTCATATCTGCAATGCCTTTGTCAGGAAACATCTAGTCATGGTCATCCTAAATCTCGAAAAGGCATTTTAAACTACTTGGAATTCAGTGTCGACGAGGCTATTAGTGACGGTCGTGTTCAAAGCCGCTAAGTGGATTTTTCTTATTTATTGATTTGAAATTATTGTTTTTCTAAAACTTTTGATTTAAATTTAGTAGTATAACATTATTTTGTGATTTTTTGATTAATTTGGTGTATTTATTCTTTACTCGGCCTTGTAAAAGTATTGGTAAGGGTTTCCATGTGTTCGTAAGTTACCGTTAGTAACTTTCCCGCCATTGTGATACCGTACTAGATATACCGTAGGTTATATACCGTACTAGATAGCGTTAGTTGAACTTCGTTAGCAGTTAAATTGTACTTTTAAATAAATATATATAACGACTTAGATTACAAACGTAATATAATTAATTATATTTAACATAATTAATAACATAACATAATTAATTATAATTAATTAATAAATTAATAGAATCATGACTCAGACCAGAGCAGCAAAGCAAAAGGCTCAAGCTAATGGAAGTGCTGTGGCTCAGAGCAGAACTGAGGGGGGCAGTTGTCCTCTGACTCACAGCCTTATAAAATGCACTGTTTGCTTGATGTTTTCAGAGCAATCGGGTACGGGACATGATACTGCCAAGGGGGATGTCTTTGTGTGTGCGCGATGCAAGGAGTGTATCGATATCAGGCAACAACTCGGCGTTCTTGTGGGCCTATATGAGAGCTTGAAGGACAGGGTGGATGCCCTCGAAGAAACTAAATTGAGGGGCCCATCAAGCTCTCAGCTGCCCACATCAACGCCAGAGCTTGCACTTGGGCATCGCGTGACACAGAGACAACCCCTAAGGCAGAATGCGCTGGTCCCAAAGGAACTAGTAGTTGTTGGTGACTCTATTGTCAGGGAAACGGGGAACATGCTTTGTAAAAAAGATAGGTGGAACAGGACCAGGGTATGTCTGCCAGGGGCAAAGGTTGATGACGTTGTAGAGCGAATATCATCTTTTAAGGGCACAAAAGGTGATATAGTTGTACACTTTGGCACTAATAATATTAAGAGTAGGAGACCGGCAGAATTACTTAACAAGTACAGGTCACTGTTGAACAAAAGCCGAGAATTAGGGTTGAATTTGAAAGTATCTGCAATTCTGCCCAGACACGATAGGAGAGAGTATATGATGAGAGCCTTGTCGATCAATTCGGCCCTGGAAAGATTGTGCAAGGCTCAAGGGGTAGAATTTTTTTCAGCCTGGACTGTACTTGTTAACAGGAGAGATTGCTTCTACAGGGATGGGATACACTTAAATAGAAAGGGTGCAAGAATATTTGCTGATGCTATCGAGGCAGTGTTAGGTGGGTCGGAAAACTGCTAGCTTGGGGGGAGACAAAGACCAATAGATTGACAGTAGCCACTGGCAGAGGTGAAAGAGATTCTTGCACTGCTTCTATTAGAATGAGCAGAAGCCTGAAAAACAAGATACATGGTATTTCAGAGACTGCTGGGAGCCATTGCGGTACAAGTAAACACATGGGTTGTGTTAGGGTAGCTAAGAATAGAAACAGGTGCAGGTATACTTGCGTGTACACCAATGCTAGGAGTTTAGTAAATAAATTTGATGAATTTGAGGTATTGCTCAAAACATCGAAGGCAGATATTGTTGGGATATCAGAGACGTGGTGTCACACAGATATAAGGGATGCAGAACTGCAATTTGGGGAGTACAACGTCTACAGAAAGGATAGACAGGATAGGAAGGGAGGAGGGGTTATGTTATTAGTTAAGAAACACATAAAAACCAAGGAAGTGAAGCCAGTCGACATCGCTGGACAGTGCAGTATGGAGTCAGTTTGGTGTGACATAAACATTGGGAGATCAAAATTGAGAGTAGGAGTGTGCTATAGACCTAATGACTCTGATGAGTATAATAAGGAACTGTACAGGGAAATAGAGTGGGCCAGTAAATCAGAGTGTCTTATAATGGGAGATTTTAATTTCCCAGATATTGACTGGAATTTGGGGGCTGGTTACTCACACACTAGCAGGACTTTTGTGGATTTATTGGATGATTGTTTTCTACATCAGCATGTTCAGGAGGCAACTAGAGGGAGTAATACTCTTGATTTGATTATCAGCAGTGATTCTTCATGCATTAAGAATCTGCAGATAAATGAACCACTAGGTGGCAGTGATCACAGTGTGCTGAAGTGGGATTTACTCAAAGAGGTAACTACCATTAGGGGTAAAGGGAAGGGTTATTGCTTCCGTAAAGGCGACTACGATGGACTGAGACAGTATTTAAATTCTATACAGTGGGACCAACTGATGATGTTACCAACAGCAAATTCAAAATGGGAAGCATTCAAAGAACTTATCTTGGAAGCTACTAGGCTTTACATACCAACTAAGAAATATTGTTCAAGGTTTAGGCCAAAATGGATGTCAGATGAACTAATGAGGCATATGGCAGAGAAGAAAAATGCATGGGATACATACAAATTAACACATGACACAGAAGCCTATGATAGATACAAGTTGATATGCAACCAAGTTACAAAGGAGGTTAGGCAGGCGAAGGCAGATTACGAGAAATCCTTGGCAAGGGATGCAAAGAAAAACAGCAAAGAGTTCTTTACTTATGTAAACTCTAGAAGGAAGGGGATGAATCAGATTGGTCCACTTGATATTGATGGGTCAAGTGTTGATGATCCTGCTCAGGTAGCTAACAAACTAAATGAATATTTTGCATCGACATTCACACATGAGGAGTTATTCAGCGAGGGGAATGCCAGAGGTGTATTCAACTCTAGCAGTAAGCTACAGAATCTTGAAATAACTGGGAGTAAAGTGGAGGAGAAACTGTTGCAGATAAACACAAGAAAGGCACCCGGGGGGGGATGGGATCTATCCAGTTATATTAAAGGAGGCAGCAAAGGAAGTAAGCAAACCCTTAGCCATAATTATGAGAGCTTCCTTGGACTCAGGGGAGGTACCCATAGACTGGAAATGTGCAAATGTGACCCCAATTCACAAAGGAGGATCAAAGGCTGACACAAGTAATTATAGACCTGTGAGCTTAACTTCTGTTCCAGGAAAATTAATGGAGGCACTGGTTAAAGAAGCACTGCAGGATCATTTAGACAAGACTTCAGTTTTAGCTCGGACACAGCATGGTTTTGTTAAGGGGAAGTCTTGCCTGACCAACTTGATTGGATACTATGATGCAGTCACAAAAGAACTGGATGCAGGGAATAACTTTGATATTATATACTTGGATCTTAGAAAGGCTTTTGATACTGTTGCACATGGAAGACTGCTACACAAATTGGAGCAGTGTGACATTGGAGGCAAATTGCTGCTATGGATAAAGGGGTGGTTGAGGGGGAGAAGACAGAGAGTGGTAATCAATGGACACTGCTCATCGTGGACTGATGTTATTAGTGGAGTCCCTCAGGGCTCAGTGTTGGGTCCATTATTGTTTTCTGTATTTATAAATGATATTGATGATGGTATATCGGGCTTAATGTCCAAGTTTGCAGACGATACAAAGGTTGGCAGGGTTGTCAAGGACACTACTGACACTATGCTGCTGCAACAGGATCTGGAAAGGTTGAGCAGATGGGCTGAGAGGTGGCAAATGAAGTTTAACATTGATAAATGTAAAGTACTACACATGGGAAACAGCAACCCCGGAGCAACGTATCAACTCTGTGGTACTACACTGACAGTGGTAGAGAATGAAAGGGACTTAGGGGTGGTTGTGCAGGCAGATATGAAGTTCTCTGAGCAGTGCAGACGGGCTGCAAGAGTAGCTCATGGAGTATTGTCAATGATATACAGGAATTTTTCCAGCAGGGATAAGGAGGTGATTATTCCATTGTATAAGGCGATGGTCAGGCCACACCTAGAGTACTGTATACAGGTCTGGAGGCCTCATTTCAAGAAGGATGTAGAGCTGCTGGAACGAGTACAGAGAAGGGCAACAAGATTAGTGAATGGAACAAAGGGGTGCTCTTACGAAGAAAGGCTTCAGTTTTGCAAATTACAGTGTCTGGAGACTAGGCACCAGCGAGGTGATCTGATAGAGGTGTATAAAGCCTTGAATGGTTTAAGCATGCTCAATGCTGATGGGATTCTTCCTCTAGCTCAGAAAAATCACCTGAGAGGGCATAAATTCAAATTGAGGAAAGACAGATGTAGGATAGACGTGCGGAAATTTGCCTTTAGCCAGCGGGTGGTTGGTTGGTGGAACAGACTTCCATCCCTTGTGGTGGAGGTTGATAGCCTAAATAAGTTTAAGGCTCAGCTGGACAGGTATTTTGAACGAACAGAGGGGTGAAGTGGAAGTGGGTTTTTTTTTTTTTTTTTTGGCTGATGCTGCATAAGCTTGCTTTCTTGCATCAAATGCGTCTACTAATGCTAATGCTAATTTGGATCCTGGAGTCACAGAATCTCCTGCCAGATCATCAGTATGGCTTTCGGAAAAACAGATCAACACTTGACATGCTCATCAAAGCTGAATCTCATATCTGCAATGCCTTTGTCAGGAAACATCTAGTCATGGTCATCCTAAATCTCGAAAAGGCATTTTAAACTACTTGGTGTCATGGTATCATAAGGATATTTACCATCTGAGACTCAGGGGCCATTTGCCCGAAATAATTAAAAATTTCCTGCAGTTGCAGTCTTTTCAGGTCTGATATAAAAACTTACTCTCTGCTTCTCACATTCAGGAAGAAGGAGTCCCGCAGTGATCAATACTTTGTTCAACACTTTTTGCAATCCGAGTTAGCAGCATGACAAAAGACATTCCAAAAACGGTTGAAACTTATATGTATGCAGACGACCTTACCATTTCCTGTCAGTCTCAAAGTATCATACCATTGAACAGCAGCTCTAACTTGCCATAACCAAAATAGAATCCTGGACTTTACAGAATTGTTACTAGCCATCAGAAAAGAAATGCACTGTCACTCATTTTTGCAAGTGGTGGGCCCTCCACCGTGATCCTGAATTTCAAATAAACCATACTCCAATACCACTTGTTACTGCTGTTAGATTACTTGGACTGATATTAGACAGCAAGCTTAATTTCCAAACTCACATCACTCATTTATGAAATATTTGTCTAAAGCATTTGAACATACTTCGGTCCATCTCATCCATGTCTTGGGGAGCTGATCGGTATACTTTACTGCATCTTTACAGAACTTTAATCTGTTCGTGCCTAGACTATAGTTGTGCAGTTTATTACTCTGCCAGAAGCACTACTTTACAACGGCTGAATGTCATCTAGCACAATGCTCTGAGGTGGTGGTTGTTGTTATTTTGGTTTTTAGGAGCATTAGCAACTAAGGCCATATTGCTCCGGGAATATGCAGTGGTCATTCCCTGACCTTTCCACATCCTCTGTATTTGGTGTTCACGAGCTCGAACCCCGGTCTAATCAAGAAGCGTGTGCTATGCACTGCTGCTCCTGCCCACCTGTCTATGGAGTCGCCTGTGCTCTGAGGCAGTCCTCAGAGCACAGGCACCTGGAGCTTTCAGGACTTCTCCAATACAAAGTCTTTATATTCAAGCGCATGATCTCCCATTACATCTTCGTAGAAAAACACTACTTCTCCACTATGCTGCTAAGATCCTGAGTCTTCCATCGCACCCCAGTTCGGAGTTTTTTTGTAATACTAGGTGGGTTTCTTTATATGAGAGTAAGCCAAATGAGAAACGACCGGCCTCACTCAGGATTGAAGAGCTTGTGCAGAGTTGGGATATTGACTTAAATGATACTTTTTAGGACAAAAGTGCACCTGTTCCTCTTTGGACTTATGTTTCTGCTTCTTACGATGTACATCTTCGATGGGGAAAGAATGTCATACCTCCCTGCAATATCAGTCAGTTGCATGCAGCTCACACTACTCTAAACTTGCATGCCTGTAAAATCTATACTGACGGATAAAAACTGCAACTACAGTAGGTGCTGCAGCAGTTTCCTTCACTTAGTTACTGCCTCACTACCACTAGCCTGCAGCGTCTTCACCGCTGAATTATAAGCTATCAAGTTAGCACTTAGTAAGATTATAGAGCTTTCCATCTCATCTGCTATAATTTACACTGACTGCCTCAGTGCTGTCTCTGCTATAAGAAAGAATTTCTCCTCCTCTCATCCTACATTGAAACATTCATTCCCAGTATTCTCTTGCAGTGTGTCCAATCAGTCAATCAGTTTTTGCTTGATCGTTGGCCATTCTGGCATTTCGGGAAATGAAAGCTAAACATCCTCAACCAGCGCTCTCTTTCTCACAATGTCCTTAGGTTCCTTAAACTGACTGACTATAAGTCTGTCATATGCAAAGCATGATACGATAAATGGTTACAGATCTGGACTTCTAACACCAACAGTAAACTTTATCAGAAAAAACAAGATCCAAAGCTGTGGCTGTCTGACTTCAGAAGAGAGGAAGTGGTATTGGCAAGTCTCAGAATTGGACACTCATTATACTCATCTCTTCCTATTTTTGGGAGAAAAATCCACCACAGTGTCATACTGTCAAAGACAACTTACAGTGTCATTTTCTGGTTGATTGTTCCTTACATTCAACCATCCGGTCAAACACCTTTCAGTCCACGTGGACTGTCCTTCCATGTGGTCTTTTAGAAATATGATTTAATATGACAAATAAGTCAGTAAAACAGTAAGAAATTTTCAAAACATATCGGATTCCTGCATCTGTAATTTCTTTTTTAGAAGCTGTAATCTCTTTGCTGCTTCAACAGTAGTTTTCTTCAGCAACATGTTCAAGAGGCAACCAGAGGGAGTAATATTCTTGGTGTGATTATCAGTAGTGATTAATCAGTGATTAATTACAAAAATGTAATTACCATCAGGGGTAAAAGGAAGGGTTTTTGGCTTTCGTAAAGGCGATTACAATGGTCTTAGGCAGTTTTTAAATTATATACAGTGGGACTGACTGATGATGTTACCAACAGCAAATTCTAAATGGGAAGCATTCAATGAATTAAATTTGGAAGTAACTAAGCCTTTCTTACCAACTAAGAAATGCTGTTTAAGGTTTAGGCATAAATTGATGTCAGATGAACTAATGAGACTTCTGGCAGAGAAGAAAAATGCATGGGATGTATATAAATTATCATGCGACACAGAAGCCTATGGTAGATGTAAGCCAGTCTGTAGTCAAGTCACAAAGGAGGTTAAGCAAACAAAGGCAGATTACGAGAAATCTTTGGCAGTGCTTTTTTGGGGGCGGTAAGCAATGGTACGGTGTACCAGCACCTTTATTAACAGTGACGTGTGACATTTGTATGTAATGCGCTTCGAAATTTGAAAAATTCTTTAAATTTGCTATTCGAAAAAGCTTAAAATTATTTGACTAAATTTGCATTTTTCACTGCCTATTGTTAAGATATTTTCTATATAAAACTGTATAACCATTTTTATAATTCTAAATTACTCAGTCGGACTTCTCTTTAACGAAATCCTTTTATAGCAAATTATTTTGAATTCCCCTTGGAAGTTACATTTAAAATACTTTCCGTTGAGCGAGAAAATTTTCGTATAGCGAACAGATTAGGAGAGTATATACTCGGTACGCACTATTCGCATTTCTGGCCTTCAGGCAATTTAGGCAATTAGTGCTGCTGCGCGAATTAAAAGGGCTAAAGGGATTACCATTCTACAACTTAGTGGTACCTGGTAAAACATATTTGACAACCTGTCCCACATACGGAGAAGTCACTCTGGTCAGCAGTGAGCAGATTAAGGGGTATTCCCAATGGGCTCTGGTCCACCTTCTACGGCAGTGGTGTCCAAACTTTTCCTGTACAGGAGCCACATTCAAAAAAATTCGAAGTTAGATTTCTTTAGTGTGTTCCTTTTTCCATATCTTGTTGCATGTAAAATTGAAAATATTCAAAAATTTTATTAAGTACAATACACAATTACATTTACTGAACAAAACATTTAATGAGAAAATTTTTTTGATAATTAACAAATAAAATGCTGTTTTAGTTCACTTTCCTGGCGGACCGTAGGTTGGACACCACTATGAATCAACTGTAAGCGTCCCGTTCGAGAATTAGGAGGGAGTGATTTTCTTTTACCCCGACAAATAATCATCTGTTGTTTCACGAAAATCCAAATTTTTCCGTAAATTTTCCCTATCTCTGTTTACATGTTCACAGTGAAAAAAATTCAAATTTAAGAACTAGTGACAATACCGATGACGAGAGAAAGAAAACGAGGACAATGAAGGTATTAAACCTTCTAAACATGAAATGATGGCATTTGGTGAAACTTAAGTTAGAAAATTGTCAATTAGGTTACAGTTAAATGAAAGAGATACAATTCGTGGATTTTGGGAATACCTAATTGAAAAGATGGTTTCGGAAGAATTGAAGCATTTAATGGACGCTCTGAGTACGATATTTCATCTAGTGGATGTGAAAGAGAATTTTCACAAATGAATCTGATTGTCAGCCCAGAGCTTCGTTGATGACAAAAACAGTTTATTCACTACTCTTTCTACATTCACCTCTTAACCGCTTTGATCCAGCAAAATATGTCAATTCGTGGCTGCTCCAAAAACGTCATTAAGCAAAAGACACACACAAAGAGGAAGAAAAGAAGTCGGCAGAGGGTGTCGGATGAGAACTTAATAAAAATTTGGAATATTCTACAAAAACTTTAATATGAAATTATTTTTATTTGTTATTTATTTTTACTTATTATTTTTAGGGGCCGTAGTCTAATGAAGGACCCTTATAATGTCACTCGGTTGTCTGTCTGTCTGTCCATCCATCCGTCTGTCACAGCATTGTATCTCTGGAACCACTCAACCTATTGACTTGAAATTTTGCATGGATTTGTACATCTTGTGGGCCAACATAATGGCATATTGATTATTGTTGAAAAAAAATTTGTCTGAGAAATGGGGGGTAACATGTGGGGGGAACAAAAATGTTGTTGACAACCCATATATGGAAAGAGCTCGATGAGTAGGTTTAAAATATTTTTAAAATTAAAAATGGCGGTGCCAGACAGGAAAATGTGAGTAATTTTTGCGTCCCCTCCCTCTCTATTTCCGCCACTAATGGAGCTAAAAATTTAAAAATCGCATTAGCTATGCGTTATTTGATGTTTATCAAGGGAAAACTATTCCGATTGAAATCTATTACTGTATTTACTTTTTGTGTTAAAATTAAAAAAAAAAAACAATTTTTTATTGCACTTCGATAGCGTGCTTCTTTGTACTAAGCAACTCTCCTTTTGGTGACAAAAAGGTTGCTAAATACATGTAGTAAGTTAATAATTCTATAAAGGTCATTTATAAATTTTGTGACGAGAAGTATTTTTTAACAATTTTCAAAGCTGCAGTTGTCCCGCAAGGAGGTACTCAGAGAGCCAGTGTTGAGGCGGCAGTGGTGGGGAGGCGCCTGCACGGAGTCTTGCATGGCCCTCACCTGCCAGTCGCTTTTCCCCCAAGACTTTAATCGCTTCCCCAGGAAGAAGTTGGAGTCACTTCTCCCACCTTTGTCATTCACAACAACTGCAAAGACTCAAATAGACAATGTTTTTGTTAGTCCCTCAGTTTTAGGCCAAGCCGGGGTACTAGAAACATTTTTCAGTTACCATAAAGCTCTCTATTTGATATACTACACTAATGACCATTCGTGACTAAGGACCCTTTATCCTGAGTGCCCAGCACTCAGTAGTTGACCGATTTATTTACTTATGTTACTAAAGGTCGCGGGTTCGATTCCCGCCTCGGGCTTGGATCAAAGTACTGCAAAAACCTTGGGAGGTGCAATATGGCCACAGAAGCCGATGCGCCAATAACTACCAAATCAAAAAAAAAAAAAAAAAAAACTTATGTTACTCATATTTTACTTATTTTTTTAATATACTTAAATAATAAATTTATGCTTAATAAACTGTGTTAATATATTAAATTTGTTGTTCTTATTCCAAAAACATTACTACAAAAGTAACAATATCAGGAAAAAAAAAACTTTTAGAGTACTTTTCATATCCTTTTAATTTTCAATTTTTCCTGATAGCAAAAAATGAGTACCGCCACATATGTTTTTTTTTACAAAAAAAGCACTGATCTTTGATAAAGAACGCAAAGAAAAACAACAAAGATTTCTTCACTTATATAAACTCTAGAAGGACGGGGATGAATCAGGTTAGTACACTTGATATGGCCTCGGGTGCCAATTGTTTCCATGGCCAAGCAATCTCTGAGTTCTATAAAGCGATTTCAAGCGTTTTCTTTCAAAAGAATCACTTCATATTAAGTTTAAAGTTAGCTTCTCTTAAGTTTTTCATAAAGCACAGTAGACTTCATCTTACAAGTAGTAAGTTAAGTTAACAGGAGAGATTTTTTTCTACAAGGATGGGATACACTTAAATAGAAAGGGTGCAAGAATATTTTCTGATGCAATCGAGGCAGTGTTAGGCTGATATTGACATTTAACACACCACATTGTCCAACATCCGTTAAGGCTGGATATCTGGTATGCAATGTCAGACCAGTGGCGTAGCTACCATGTAGGCAGGCAAGGCAATTGCCTCTGGGCCCAGGTCCTTTAGGGGCCCAGCGTCTTTGGCTGTCTCCTGTTTTTGCAATTTTCATTAATTAAGTAGGGGCCCGAACATGTTCTTTGCCTCCAGGCCCGAAAAAAGGTAGCTATGCTACTGTGTCAGACCATATATTCCAAACCTGCTACGGTGTTTGTGATGTCAGAAGTATGGACATTCCCAGACAGCTTGCCGGGGAACCCCTACTTGTGCAAAGTGTGGTTCAGTAGAACATGAATGTGAAGCCTGTACTGCCCCTCAACCAATATGCCCAAACTGTAAAAAGGACCACCCTGCCTATGCTAGAACATGTGAATGCTGGAAAAACAAAAAACTTTTTCAGAAGTCTAAAACAAACCATGCTTCCTATCAAGAAGCAAAGCGGATCGTCTCACCACCAACCTGTCCAAACAGATCTACATATGCCCAAATTACCAAAAAATATCAGTCAACAGCAAAGCAACTGAATTATCAGTACCCCCAAAAGAGTTTCTCAAATTACATCTAAGCCCTGTACAGTGCAACCCAAACTCAAGAAGTCAATACACTAACATCCATACCACGCGAAAAACTACACCCTCCAGACCAAGAATGCAAAGAAAAACAAATGAAAACTTCCAGACATCAAGAGGACATGGATATTAATGAAAAATCTGCAGAAGATGGTGTTCTAGAAATTTTTGTCGAAGAAAACATGGACACCGGGAAGCCTTACTTTCAAAAAAAGATAAAAACAAAAGCAAAAATCACAGAACTTCAACAACATGAAAACATTCTGGAAGCCTAACAAGAAACAAATAATGAACAGAATAATTCAGTGAAATTGTTGTGGTTTCTGTGCCAATATTGATGACATATATGCAGTGGTGAGCTGTGAATATTTTAACAATGGGCTTGCAGTTTTGCCTACTTTTTGATGACTGCAGCAGATGACATCACTTCCGTGACGTCATCCGCTGTAGGCTTCCGATGTTCACACTACTAGTCTGTGCGGAGCACTCACTAGCAGTAGTGTGATTAGAGCGCGTGATGCATTTTTCGTTACTGGTATGATATCTCAAGTCTGGTCATCATTCACCCTCCTCCCTTTACGATAATACCTGGATGTGATAGTCTCTCGAGTTCTAAGTTTTTAGAATTTGAGTAATATGATGTCACAATCATACTTCTTGAAGTAAGTATGATTACAACAATACAAGTATTTGTCTTATGACTGTAACAATCAATACAAATATATGTCAACAATTTATTTTTTCGTCTCGCATTTTCGTAACATTCCTTTGTGTTAGTTTCTCCGAACAGCTCCGTATGTCGCTTCAACTACAAGATCGGTATTTCAATCGACGCTTTTTCTAGAAATTTAGATATGTTGCAATCGCAAGTATACATCTCTTACTTTAGTTATCATAAATCCATCGTATCTTGTCTTCCAGAAATGATGAAAATTTGTGAATGATCAATAAAATATTTACAATATAAAAGCTCTTTTATTTCGTAATCAATATACAAATCAAAATACCTAAAAGAAATGCGAAGGATTCACATAAAACCATCTACCACTTTTTTATTGGTCTCTCTCTTTTTTTTTAATAACTAGGGAAATATAATGGATACATTTTTTTCATGATAAAATTTTAATACTGCGAATAAAAAATAACATGAAATATTTCCCATATCACAAAACATTCTACATTATAAAAACAAATATAATATAAAAAACAAACTCTTCTAGAAAAGGTACACAAAAATCACAGATTAAATGAAAAAAATTACTATACAAATATTCAAGAAAAATTTATTCCAAAAATTGCCATATGCAATTTACATCTTTATATTTGTTGTCCATCTTCTGCTTTGCTCAATAGCTGAGTGATGATTTGACATAATGATCCGGATCAAATTGAAGCAGTGGTTTTCCATTTAGATGTATGGTCATCATAATCTGCAACGTATTCAATTGTCACAATATTATTCATTTATGCTAAAATCTCGCTCAGCTTCAGCACTACTAATCGCAATGGTTTCAAAGATATTCCTGGCTTTCTTAATTGAAGAGGGAATTTCACTCGATTTTAAAGATAAACTGTCTTCGACAAAATCTCTAAAATCATTAAATTTTTATTTCATATTTTATCAGAAAACAAATTTCTTATTCATTTTTCACCGTCTTGCCACGGAGACAAAAGTTCTTTCATATTCCACGATTCCAGGTAGCATATATTTAAAATTTCTTTCAATTCCTCATCGTCAATAGTTGTTGTTGTTGTTTGGAGCATTAGCAACTAAGGCCATATTGCTCTGGGGATATGCGGTGGTCATTCCCTGACCTTTCCGCATCCTCCGTATTTGGTGGTCACGGGCTCGAACCCCGGTCTAATCAAGAAGTGTGTGCTAGCACTGCCACTCGTGCCCACCTGGCTAAGGAGGTGCCATCATCAATAATATCATTATTTTCTTTATTTAATTTAAAATTACTCTGTTGCATTAATAACTTATCCTTAATAACCTGTCACAAGGTAATTTTTTAAATGTGTTCTTACTTTTGATTCCTTCAAATTCTTTCAACTTCAACATGCTCTCAATTTTAGCTTCATAATTTCCTTCAGAATTTTTTAAATTAGTGATAGCATCGATAGTTAAAATAATTAATTCATCTGCTTTTACTATAGTGATTCTGCGACTTTGTAAAGCTTCTGAAAGGGTAAGAGAACTCCTGCAGGATGTCAATCATTAGTGTTAAATCGTTAAGAAATTCCAGATTGAAAAGTCGGTTTAATAATCAAGAATATTTAACTTTCTGATTCAAAGTGTTTGCACAAAGCGGGATAATCCCTCCAATCCTCAATTGCTGTCCGCAAGCTACAAGCTTCCCATCGTGGCCTGAACGAATCCCGGAAAAAATGTTCCATTTTCTTGTTATTATTATAATTAGATTAATTAAGTAAAAAAACTCCAGATCAGTGATTGACAAGTGCCATTCACTGCTTTCCCCCTTACTGTCCTCCTATGTTGATATGCCTAGGGTGATTTCTCCCAACTTGACGATGTTTTAAATCGGGAACTCGTTTATCAATTTTAACACAGCTGGATAGGGGGTAAAACACCCTACCTCAGCTAAGGCCCCCCCCCTAAACGACACAAATCAATCAGAAAGTAAATGCCTTCACAAAATAATGCTAATGCTAATCGGCTTCATCGTACAAAATTCGACCGTACAATCAATCGGTTCCACACTGCCTGGAAACAAGTGTTACACCCAAACAATAGAGTTTAGTCTTTAAGGATTATTTAGAGTATATTAAGATTATTATAATACTTAAATGTTTCATTATAATTTGTATGATATTTTGAAAATTTTAATTTGTGTTTTTGATATAATTAAATTGCGATTGCTGTCAGTAATGTGGTGTTTGTGAAATAATTGTATTCTGTCATGATTTTAGCATTAAAAAATAAATATTTCCTTTTGTTTTCTCATATTGCCTTCTACAAGATGCCTATCGTGGCCCGAACACATGACCCTTGTACGATCCTTAATTCGTGCTGGTCTTCTGGAAATTGGTGATATAATGCATACAGTTTTTTTTTTTTTTTTTTTTTTTAATTATGCCTGTATGCCATTATATTTTGGAACATTTTCTTCACAGTGAAAGCCTCGACGCGGTTTCCAAATCTGCCAACATTTCATCTTTGGGAAGTTTACCTCAAAGTTGCCTCTCATTCCTCCTCCACCCCTCGACATCATTACTGTCACTAGTTCTTTGAATACTGCGCAAAATATCGGAATCATTCAGATATTCAGTTACTGTGACCATGTAAACATAGACAGGAGAAAGTTACTGAAGCGCCTGGATCACTCACTTCTCCGAAAAACATGATTTCTTGTCGGAGTAAAGGGGAAACCACAACACAGGTTGACCAGCGGCTATTAACCGTGTCGGGAACCTTCTTAATCCTCTGACTGGCTATGGAAAGCATATTGACTAGTGCGGCTTCTCGGAATGCGACTGCATAATTTTACGGGCACCACTACGTTGTGGAACGGTAATCCCTTTCACCCTTAATTTGCGTTTTCTAATTACCTAAAGGCCAGAGGTGAGAACAATGCATACAGAGTTGTCTATCGTAATACGTCGTTGGAAATTATTATTATTATTATTATTAGCCATATGGTACAAGGAAGCCTGAGGCTTATGCTGCACCAGCCGGGAAAAAAAAAAAAAAAAAAAAAGAAGAGCAGTAGAAAGGAATCACCAAAAAAGAGAAGAGTGATGATATCCAGCTCAGGATCCTGGGTTTGCCAAGCCCATACTCACCAGATGTGAGCCCCCGAGGTTAAATATTTTAAATGTTTCCGTAAAAACCAAGGAAAATTTTTAAAAAATTCGCTATGAAGAAGTTTGTTAAATAGGGGTTCGATGTAATTAACTCAAAAATGAAGCAGTTTAAAAATATATAACTGGTCGATTGGGCGATTAAAATGCTGGGGATGGTTCCCCACTGTCCTCGCTGTAGTTCTGGCTCTGGATACTCAATAATTGTGCATTTAGGATTTCATTTGTAAAAGAAATAATCGTTTCAACAATGGGCTCGCAAATTTTCAAAAAAAAAAATAACAATGGGCTCTCACGAGCCCATGCGAGCCCAATATATATAGCTCACTGCATATATGATCTTACCTCTAAATATATGCCAATATGTCTCTGCCTTCAAGAGACATATTTAAAACCTCAAGAAACACCAAAACTGTCTCCGTATAATAACTTTAGAAAAGGCAAAAACCATCAAAATACTGCACATGGTGGCGTAGCTGTTTTAGTAAACCCACATGTTTCTGTCAAGCATGTTTTACTGAAATCTCCCCTCGAGGCAGCAGCAGTCCATATAGCTGCTGATATCCATATTACAATTTGCTCCTTGTACATTCCACCTAGTTATAGCTTTCAACAAAATGATCTAGATAATCTCATATCTCAACTCCTCACACCTTTCCTCATTCTGGGAGATTTAAATGGTCATCACACACTATGGGGCAACAACAGCATTGAACAAAGAGGAAAACAAATTGTAAAAAAGTTTAGATGATAACAACTTTCTCCTTCTAAATGATGGGTCACCTACATATGTTCACCTTCCTTCTGGAACTAATACTGCAATAGCTTTTTCTGTCTATTCAGCAGCCCTATATCCTACTTTAAAGTGGTCAGTAAATAATTTAAAGTAAATAATGATCTACTGCATAGTGATCATTTTCCCATACTAATTGAATTACTTAATAAGCCCTCTTATCATCTTACTAAAATTCCACAGTGACTCACTGATAAAGCAAATTGGCAGATGTATAAAAAAACTAGCTAAATTTGACCCGAAAATAATCCAAGAATCCCCAACTGATGAATTAGTTGAATATGTCACAAAAACTATTACGTGCAGTGAAAAAAAACCATACCAAAATCCTCTTTACACCTAAATACACCCAAAAATCTGGCGGAGTAATTAATGCCATGCAGCTAAAAAAGAGCAAAGGAAAGCCTGGAATTCCTTTCACCACAGTCCAACTACAGCTAATCTTATCCAGTATAAACGTGCCAGAGCAAGGTATGTTAGATGCTGTAATAAAAAAGGCATCTTGGATCTTTACTTCAACCATCAATCAAGACATCCGTACAAATAAGATTTGGAAAATAATCAGAAAAATGAGTGGTAAACATCAGACCACTCTCGTGTGCCTATCATGGAATGGGGGTGGGGACAATGTTTCTGACCCTGCCAATTGCAACATCTTAGGGAAAACGTTTGCCAAAGCATCAG
The DNA here is from genome assembly GCF_048544385.1 of Mastigoproctus giganteus. Classification (NCBI taxonomy): domain Eukaryota; kingdom Metazoa; phylum Arthropoda; class Arachnida; order Uropygi; family Thelyphonidae; genus Mastigoproctus; species Mastigoproctus giganteus. Next base: position 3,296,666 of record NC_143588.1, read on the forward strand.
CAACAGAAAGTTACACACCAGCCTTCAGAAGATTTAAAACAAAAACAGAAAAAAACAAAAATTAAACTTTTTGCTTAAGGGAATGAACAATACAACCTATCATTTACTCTCCATGAACTGCATAGAGCTCTATCAACATCTAGACACAGTGCTGTATGACCAGATAATATTCACTACTTGATGATACAGGAACTAAGTACTGAATCATTTTTGTTACTCCTTGATCTGTTCAATACACTTTACTTAGAAGATACATTCCCTAAACAATGGCACCATGCTACAGTCCTTGCCTTGCTTAAACCAGGAAGAGACCCAACAAACCCTACTTGCTATAGACCCATTGCATTGACCAATTGCCTCTGCAAAATTCTTGAAAAGATGATAAACTGTCGGCTGATATGGTACCTAGAAAAACTTTAATCTCCTACATTCTACACAATATGGTATCTGAAAAAAACAGATGGACACTAGATATACTAGTAAGACTTGAGAACTCCATCCAAAATGCATTCCTTAGATCGGAACATCATGTCATGGTGTGTTTTGATGTCAGTAAAGCTTATGATTCCACGTGGAAGTATGGAATACTCTGTGAATTATATCACCATGGACTTCAGGGTCATCTCCTGATTTTCATTCAGATCTTCCTGTACAAACACACATTTCAAGTTTGTTTTAAAACTTCATTATCCCAAGTGTTCTTACAAGAAGAAGGAGTCCCTCAAGGCTCTGTACTCAGTGCTACACTTTTTATAATTGCAATAAACACCATTACCGAACAAATTCCAAACACTATTGAAACCACTATTTGTAGATGACCTTAGCATTTCGTGTCATGAAAAAAACATGAATACTGTTGAAAGACAGTTACAAGGGGCAATAACTAAGATCAGTTCATGAACACAAACTAATGGATTTCAACTCTGTCCACATAACACGTTGTGCATCCGTTTTTGCTGCTAACGTAAACCTTACCAACATCCGGAACTACAACTGAATGGCCAACCAATAGCAATTCATCCCAGCATATGGTTCTTAGGAATCACACTAGATCATAAACTTATTTTTTAGAGCATATTAAAACATTAAGAACATCCTGTCAGCAAAAGTTAAATATCATCTGGGTTCTCTCAGCAACTAAGTGGGGAGCTGATTGAGTTACCTTGTTATGATTATACAGAGCCTTAATAAGATCAAAGCTTGACTACAGAGCACCAGTGTATTGCTCAGCAAGACCTAGTGTCCTTCACTGGCTTGACCCTGTCCATCATAGTGCAATATGCATTGCCATAGAAGCATATCGCACGTCTCCAATACATTGTCTATATGCTGAAATGCATGAACCCCTCTCTCTCTATTAGAAGACAACAACTTATATTACACTATGCGTACAAAATTAGAACTATGCCTGAAACCCAAACTGGCAGATACTTTACACCCACCTGCACTGCATGTTATACTGAAACCGCCCTTCTGCTAACCAACCATTAGGTATGCGAATAAAATACCTTTCAGAAGAACTTAATCTGTCTTTTAATAATGTTGCTAATACCTTTCCAATTTCCTATGTTACTTGGGACATTACTTCACCTTCAGGAGATTTATCCCTTCATCAATGGAATAAATCCAAATTACATAAAGAAAATTTCTTACAACTGTATCATGCAGTAGTGGATCAGTTTCCCAACTTCGCCATAATGCATACGGACGGATCAAAGAATGAGGCCCACGTTGGAATTGCCGCAGTTTTTCCGAACGTCACATTGATCTATGAATTGCCATACGAGTTCAGTATGTTTTCTACCGAACTAATGGCAATTCAGATTGCGGTGAAGCATATGAAGTCCTCCGATACCGAAAATAGTATAATTTTTACAGATTCTTTGAGGGCACTTCAAGCGCTGATAAACACCATGATATCACTCACTGAATCTTAAAGGAAATAATCTCCTATTTACATATTGTATTCGAACTTGGAAAAAGCATACACCTCTGCTGGGTCCCTAGACATATGGGAATTCCAGGAAATGAATTAGCTGACAATGTTGCAAAATCGGCTGTCTTACCACCTGATGACAATTGCAAAGTCCCATTTCAAGACTATAAATCAATCCAAGGAAAATGCATGTACCAGTGGCAATTATCATGGGAAAATCAATATAACAATAAGCTTCGGAGTATCAAGCCAAATGGCTTGGTACTCCGAAGCGATGGCTTTCAAACTTCAGCTCAATTCAAAAACAGGAGGTAATATTGGCATGCCTACGAACAGGTCACACAAATATTATTCATAGTTATCTATTAAGAGGGGAGATCCCCCACCCTCGAGCATCTTCACTGCAACACAGTGCTTTCAGTAAAACATATCCTTGTTGATGCCAAAAATAGCATTGGCATTAACAAAGGCACATGATGCAAGAAAGCTAGCTTATACAGCATCAGCCAAAAAAAACACACACACTTCTCATTTCACCCATCCCCTCGCTCCAAATGTTTGTCTAGTTCTGCCTGAATCTATTTAAACTATCAACTTCTACAACGACAGATTGAAGTTTTGTCCAGCAATCAACCACCCACTGGCTAAAAGCAAACTTCCGTACATCTATCCTACAACTGTCTTTCCTCAATTTGAATTTATGCCCTCTCAAGCGATTATTCTGAGCAAGAGGAATAATCCCATACAAGAGTAACTCTTTGTTCCATTCACTAATCTTGTTGCCCTTCTCTGTACTCATTCCAACAGCTCTATATCCTCCTTAAAATGAGGCCTACAGACCCGTATACAGTACTCAAGGTGTGTCCTGACCATTGCCTTATACAAGGAGATAATCACCTCCTTATCTCTTCTAGAAAAATTCCTGATTTTATCATTGACAAGACACCATGAGCTAGTCTTGCAGACCGTCTGCATTGCTCAGAAAACTTCATATCTGCCTGCACAATTACCCCCAGGTCCTTTTAATTCTCTACCACTGTCAGTGTAGTACCATACAATTGATACGTTACTCTGGGGTTACTGCTTCCCATATGCAGTACTTTACATTTGTCAATGATACACTTCAGTTGCCACCTCTCAGCCCATCTGCTCAACTTTTCTAGATCCTGTTGCAGCAATGTACTGTCATTAGTGTCATTAACGACCCTGTCGACCTTCATATCGGCTGCAAACTTGAACATTAAGCCTGATATACCATCATCAGTATTATTAATGAATACAGAAAACAAAGGACCCAACACTGAACCCTGCGGAACTCCACTAATCACATTAGTCCATGAAGAGCAGTGTCTTCCATGTGCAACAGTATCAAAAGCCTTTCTAAGATCCAAATATATGATATCAAAATTAATCTTTGCATCCAGTTCCTTTGTGACTACATTGTAGTATCCAGTCAAATTGGTCAGACAAGACTTCCCCTTAACAAACCCATGCTGTGTCCGAGCTATAACTGAAGTCTTGTCTAGATTATCCTACAGTGCTTCTTTAACCAGTGCCTCCATTAATTTCCCTGGAACAGAAGTTAAACTAACAGGTTTGTAATTACCTGTGTCTCCCTTTGATCCTCCTTTGTGGATTGGGGCCACACTTACACCTCTGCAGTCTATGGGTACTTCCCCTGAGTCCAAGTAAGCTCTCATAATTATGGCTAAGGGTTTGCTTACTTCCTTTGATGCCTCATTTATTATAACTGGATAGATTCCATCCACCCCAGGTGCCTTTCTTATGTTTATCTTCAACAATTTCTCCTCCACTTTACACTCAGTTATTACAAGATTATCTAGCTTACTGCCAGAGTTTAATTTACCTCTGGCATTCCCCTCCCCTGAATAACTCCTCATGTGTGAATGTAGTTGCAAAATATTCATTTAGTTTGTTAGCTACCTGAGCAGGATCATCAACAGTTCAACCATCGATATCCAGTGGACCAATCTGATTCATCTCCTTCCTTCTAGAGTTTATATAAGTACAGAGCTCTTTGCTGTTTTTCTTTGCATTCTTTGCCAAAAATTTCTCATAATCTGCCTTTGCCTGCCTAACCTCCTTTGTGACTTGGCTATATCTATCATAGTCTTCTGTGTCACCTGTGAATTTATATGTATTCCTGCTGTTGGTAACATCATCAGTTGGTCTCACCGTACAGAATTTAAATACTGTCTCAAACCACCGTAGTCCCATTTACGAAACCAAAAACCCTTCCCTTACCCCTGATGGTAGTTACCTCTTTGAGTAAATCCCACTTCAGCACACTGTGATCACTGCCACTTAGTGGTTCCTTTATTTGCAGATTCTTAATGCATGAAGAATCGCTACTGATAATCAGATCAAGAGTATTACTCCCTCTAGTTGCCTCCCGAATATGCTGCTGTAGAAAACAATCATCCAATAAATCCACAAAAGCCTTGCTAGTGTATGAGTGACCAACCCACAAATTCCAGTTAATATCTGGAAATTAAAATTCCTAATTATAAGATGCTCTGATTTCCTGGAATTTCTGATTTTAGAATTGCTCATTAGGCCTATAACACACACCTACTGTCATTTTTTCCTCTCCCAGTGCTTATGTCACGCCAAACAGACTCAACATTGCATTGTCCACCAACATCAATCGGATGCACTTTCTTAGATTTTGCATTTCTTAACTAACAGCATAACCTCTCCTCCCTTCCTATCCTTTCTGTACACATTGTACTCCTCAAATTCCAATTCTCCACTGCTTATATCTGTGTTGCACCATGTCTCTGATATCCCAACAATATCTGCCTTTGATGTCTTGACTAGCACTTCAAGCTCATCAGATTTATTAACTATACTCCTAGCATTGGTGTACATGTAAGTATACATGCACCTGTTTCTACTCTTAGTTACCCTTACAAAGCCCATGTATTTACTTTTCCACTATGACCCTCAACAGTCCTGGAAATTCTTATTGCCTTGCTTTCCAGGCTGCTGCTCATTTCGATAGAAGCAGTACAAGAATCACTTTCACCTCTGCCAGAGTCTACTGTTAATTTATTAGCCCGTGTATCCCCCCCCCGAAGCTAGTAGTTTTCTGACCCACCTAACTGTGCCTCGATAGCATCAGCAAATATTCTTGCACCCTTTCTATTTAGGTGTATCTCATCCCTGTAGAAGCAGTCTCTCCTGTTAAAAAGCACAGACCAGGCTGAGAAAAATTCTACCCCTTGAGCAGTCTCTGCAGGGCCGAATTGATCGACAAGGCTCTCATCATACACTTCCTCCTATTGTGTCCTGGCAGAATTGCAGACACTTTCAAATTCAACCCTAATTCACGGCTTTTTTTCAACATTGACCTGTACTTGTTAAGTAATTCTGCAAGTCTTAATATCATTAGTGCCAATGTGTACAATATCACCCTTTGTGTGCTCTTAAAAGATAATATCTGCTCTACTACGTCATCAACCTTTGTCCCTGGCAGACATTCTCTGGTTCTGTTCCACCTATCCTTTTTGCACAATATATTCCCCGTTTCCCTGACAACAGAGTCACATACAACAACTAGTTCCTTTGGACCAGTGCATTCTGCCTTGGGGGTTTCTGCTATGTTGCGTGATGTTCAAGTGCAAGCTCTGGCATTGTTGTGGGCAGCTGAGAGCTTGATGGGCCCTCAATTTAAATCCCTCGAGGGCATCCACCCCATCCTTCAAGCTCTCATATAGGCCCATAACAACACTGAGTTGGCGCCCGGCACTCCTTACATCGCACGCGTGCACACACAAAGACATTCCTCTTGGGAATATCATGTCCCATTCCTGATTGCTCCACAAACATCAAACAAGCAGTTCATTTGAAAAGGATGTGATTCCGAGGATAACTGCCACCCTCAGTTCTACCCTGAGCCACAGCGCACCCATTAGTTTGAGCCTTTTGCTTTGCTGCTCTGGTCTGAGTCATGATTTCTATTCAATTTCAAAAAAAATCCAATAGAAGATATAACCCTAACTTATGCCCCAATGGAGTTATAATGCTATATACAGGAACTTCCTGACTTACATGATACTTGACTTACGTAAATTCAACTTTACGTAAAGTTTTTGTTGAGCTGGTGCAATCTTAAAAAAAATCATGGAAACGTATTTTGCATCCTGTAGGAATAAATGGAGGTATTGTGAAAATATCGTAATGCGAATCTAATAACACTGTTTTTTGTTTTTTTGTAATTCATTCCAAGTCTTTGGAAGTTGAAAATTTTGCTATATTACTAAGCTATTTATCTCTCTAAAAGGTCATATTTATAATGGAAATCGCACTACACTTTCATCGTTATCATATGTTGCTGTTATAAGAATTAATTTTGAATGCCATTGTGATATTTTTGTAAAGCACGTTTCTGGAGGTCACGACCAAAAAACAATAAAAACAATTTGCACTTTCCGGTTAATTGGGTTTTTCTCTTAGTGCATCTAATTATAAATGGGTAGTAAACTTGATCTTATTGCATTTGTGATAATCCCGATAATTGCAGTTGTGTGGGTTTTTATGCTATTATGGTGAAATGTGTTCCCCTCCACTGAAATATTCAATCATATAAAAAATAAATTTTCAGAAACTTCTCTTCATTCCTACTTACGTATTACAATGACGAAGGGAAAGTGACCAATGGAAAGTGCAAGTGCTGGCAGTGCCAGGAAACGAAATAAAATAGATTTAGAAATGAAGATGAAAATTATTAAGAAGTATGAAGCAGGACAAAGTTTGTCATCTATATTTCAAGGGAATTCGGTTTTTCTGCTTCAACAGTGAATACTATTTTAAAGGACGGTGCGCGTATAAAAGAACATGTCAAAGGATCAACGCATTTAAGATCAACAGCGTTCAGGTGCTATATCGAAGATGGAAAAGCTATTAATATATGGATGGAAAATCAAAACCTCTGCTGAGGTTTTGATTTTCAGGAAGGAGCAAAACAGACCAGTAACACTGATTATGATTTCAATTAGTGCTACTGGTAGAGTATGGGCTTGGCACACCCAGGGTCCTGAGCTGGATATCATCATTCTTCATTTTCTTGGTGATTCCCTTCTACTTTTGACTCTCTCTCTCTCTCTCTCTCTCTCTCTCTCTCTCTCTCTCTCTCTCTCAGGGTAACTTGGGAATTTTTTTTTTTTTTTTTTTCCTGGTGCAGCATAAGCCTCAGGCTTCCTTGCACCATATGGCTATTAATAATAATAATAATAATAATAATAATAATAAGTCATAGACTTCAATATAGCTATTTCAATATAGACTATGAAATAGCTATTTGTGCTAGCAGTATGCAAAAATGGCAACAACAACAGTGTCATCTAAATAATAATTATGGCAGATGAAGCAGAAACTCCAAATACAGACTACCAATCTAAGGTCAAAATAATAAGATGAAGTTATTGTAGCTAGATGACAAAATGGACATACCTACATCACTCATTCCTACATACCAGTTCCTGCTAATGTTATGCTTGCCATAATCCACAAACTACATTATACTTATCTGCCTAGAGTATAAAAGAGCACATCATGTAGCTTTTAAAGATTTACTTTTAGTACGGAATTACTACGGCTTCCATAGCCGAGTGGTCAGGAGCGGGAGTGTAGTAGCACACGCTCTTTGAGTAGACCGGGGTTCAAGCCCCTGACTGCTGAATACAGTCGATCTGCCAACCCGCACTGGACCAGCATGGCAGATTATGGTCCATTTCCCTCAGCATGAATTGTTGAGGAGGCTTCCATCCTGCAGTGGGTTGATAATGGCTGGACTTGACCTTTTTTACGTACTTACTATATTATTGAACATTCAGTGAAATACACCACTCTTTGTTTGTAATAGTAAATTGTAATGAATGGCATTGATTTAATTGTATCTCATATTGTGACTACCTTCACAACGAGTTACCATGTATTGCACTACCTCGAATAAGTAACTTCACCAATGGAGAAGACTGTTGTTACTTATTCTCAGTGGATACCATAACCCAGACAGCACCGTTTCAAGACTTGTTGGCCTATTGTCGGTGGGTGGGCAGGTACTCCAGTGTTGCAACCATGCCAACCCAGTTATGAAATATAACTTCACAATATGAGGGATGCGAAAGGGTGTACATAATAATAATTACTAAGTAAAAATAAATGCACAAGGCAAAATAAAATACATACGAATTTAAATTTACTATTGAAAATTCAGTGAATTTGTTCGTAATAGTAAATTGTAATGAATGGCATCGATTTAATTGCATCTCATATTGTGACTACCTTCACAACGAGTTGCCATGTATTGAATTACCTTGAATAAGTAACGCTTCACCAATGGAGAAGACTATTGTTACTTTATTCAAGGCCAACAAGCCTTGAAATGGTGCTGGCTGGGTGGTGGTATCCACTGAGAATAAGTAACAATAGTCTTCTCCATTGGTGAAGCATTACTTATTCCAGGTATTTTAAACCAGTAATTACTGGTTTGATTATGGTCATAAATACCATGGGCAAGACATCAGCTCCTTGATGTAGATATCTGTGATAGTTTTACTGGAAAAAAAAATCTGCTTCATCTGCTTGTACTAGTCATTAACTTGTGATTAGTACAAGTTATTTATGATTTAGTAATAAAGAATAAATAATTTGTTCTCTCTCTCTCTCTGTCTCTCTCAGTTATTTACTATTTAGTTTTACTATTATCCTTTTTTTTTTTTTCTTTGTCTAGGACTATGAATTCTCCTCATAAAGATCAACCAGATCCAGATGCTATTAAGATGTTCGTAGGCCAGATTCCCCGAACATGGGATGAAAGCGACCTTAAGAAATTGTTTGAAGAATTTGGTCCTGTGTATCAAATCAATGTGCTTAGAGACAAAGTTACCAGCCAGAGCAGAGGTTAGAGGTTTGTTTATTTAATGGAAAATGAAAATTTCCAGTCGGGCATCGGTTTCTTTCAGCTTTCTATATTGATTGAGGGGAAAGTTGGCCTAACAGCTGGGCTGTACCACAATTTTAAATTTTTAATTGTTTATGTTTTTCAACTAGACATGAATTTGTTATTCCATAGATCAGCGTTCCGCAACATTTTTCTCTTCACGGCATGCATTAAGTTATCCATGACACAGCATGGCACATCAATTCCCCAAAAAGCATAGTTTACACCAATGTTAATATAAATATGCTATAAGTCACAATAGAATCAATTATTATCCAACAATCCAACAGGAATTGGCTCATGCATGTATTAACATTTTATGAACTCTAAATCACTGTACAAAAGCAAAGCTAAAAAAAAAAAAAATTCTATTAGTATTAAACCAAATAACTACACATACCTTTCAATGTGGTACTTGTGCCTGCTTTGCTCAACACAGACTGCTGATGCGTGGCAGAATCATTGACAACACAAGCGCCTCATTTTTTTCATCAATGGATCCTACTCTCTCCCGCTTTGATATTTTAATTTCAGTCAAGGTTGAAAAGCCCAGTTCACACAAATATGTAGTCGAAAATGGTAATAACGCATTAATTGCCACCTTGGAGCTAGCTGGGTATTCTTTCTTTATTGACAACCAAAATGTGTCCAACTGCCCTTCATGAAGCTTCATTCGCACTGTACTGTCCGCCATCAGATCCGTTAGCTCCTCTTGTAAATTCATCAGAAGAGATTTTGCATCTGCAACAAATGGATCACTAACCCAGTCGTACACCTGCCATAATTTATACTGATTCCCTCAGTGCTGTTTCTGCCATAAGCAAGAATTTCTCATCTTCTTATCCTACATTGAAATACATTCATTCTCAGCTATTTTCCTGCAGCATCTCCAATCAGTCAATCAGTTTTTGCTGGATGCCTGGCCATTCTGGGAAATGTAAGTGTGGACCTCTCAGGTAAACATCCTCAACCCTTGTAATAACTGAGAGCAAAGTGGAGGAGAAATTGTTGAAGATAAACATAAGAAAGGCACATGGGGTGGATGGATCTATCCAGTTATATTAAAGGAGGCAGCAAAGGAAGTTAGCAAATCCATAACCTAATTATGAGAGCTTCCTTGGACTCAGAAAACTCTCCCGTGGACTTCCTTGGAAACGCACCCATGGACTGGAGATGTGCAAATGTGACTCTAGTTCATAAAGGAGGATCAAAGGGTGACACAAATAATTATAGACCTGTTAGTTTAACTTCTGTTCCAAGGAAATTAATGGTCAACTGGTTAACTGGTCAAAGAAGCACTGTAGGATCATCTACATGAGACCTCAGTTATAGCTCGGACATGGCATGGGTTTGTTAAGGTAAAGTCTTGTCTGACCAGTTTGATTGGATACTATGATGTGGTCAGAAAGGAACTGGATGCAGATAATAACTTTGATATCATATATTTGGATCTTAGAAAGGCTTTTGGTACTGTTGCACATGGAAGACTGCTGCACAAATTGGAGCAGTGTGGCATTGGAGGCAAATTGCTGCTATGGATGGTTGAGTGGGGGAAGACAGAGAGTGGTAATCAATGGACACTGTTCTTCGTGGACTAATGTTATTAGTGTAGTCCCCCAGGGTTTAGTGTTGGGTCCATTGTTGTTTTCTGTATTTATTAATGATTAAAATCCAAGGAAGTGAAGCCAGTCGACATCGATGGACAGTGCAGTGTCGAGTCAGTTTGGTGTGACATAGGTAAATCAAAATTGAGAGTAGGAGTGTGCTATAGGCCTAATGACTCTGATGAGTATAATAAGATACTGTACAGGGAAATAGAATGGGCCAGTAAATTAGAGAGTCTTATAATGGGGGATTTTAATTTCCCAGATATTGACTGGAATTTGTGGGTTGGTCACTCACACACTAGCAAGGCTTTTGTGGATTTATTGGATGATTGTTTTCTACACCAGCATGTTCGGGAGGCAACTAGAGGGAGTAATACTCTTGATCTGACTATCAGTAGTGATTCTTCATGCATTAAGAATCTGCAGATAAAGGAACCACTAGGTGGCAGTGATCACAGTGTGCTGAAGTGGGATTTACTTAAGGAGGTAACTACCATCAGAGGTAAAGGGAAAGGTTTTTGTTTTCGTAAAGGCGACTATGATGGTCTGAGACAGTATTTAAATTCTATACAGTGGGACCAACTGATGATGTTACCAACAGCAAATTCAAAATGGAAGGCATTCAAGGAACTAATCTTGGAAGCTACCAGGCTTTACATACCAACCAAGAAATATTGTTCAAGGTTCAGGCCTAAATGGTTGTCAGATGAACTAATGAGACATATGGCAGAGAAGAAAAATGCATGGGATACATACAAATTAATGGGTGACATGGAAGCCTATGATAGATATAAGTTGGTCTGTAACCAAGTCACAAAGGAGATTAGGCAGTCAAAGGCAGATTATGAGAAATCCTTGGCAAAGGATGCAAAGAAAAACAGAAAAGAGTTCTTTACCTATTTAAACTCAAGAAGGAAAGGGATGAATCAGATTGGTCCACTGGATATTGATGATTCAACAGTTGAGGATCCTGCTCAGGTGGCTAACAAACTAAACGAGTATTTTGCATCTACATTCACACATGAGGAGTTATTCAGGAAGGGGAATGTCGTAGGTGAAGTAAACATTGGCAGTGAGCTAGATGATTTTGTAATAACTGAGAGGAAAGTGGAGGAGAAATTGTTGAGGATAAACATAAAAAAGGCATCCGGGGTGGTTGGGATCTATCCAGTTATATTAAAGGAGGCAGCAAAGGAAGTAAGCAAACCCCTAGCTATAATTATGAGAGCTTCTTTGGACTCAGGGGAGGTACCCATAGACTGGAGATGTGCAAATGTAACCCCAATTCACAAAGGAGGATCAAAGGCAGACACAAGTAATTATAGACCTGTTAGTTTAACTTCGGTTCCAGGAAAATTAATGGAGGCACTGGTTAAAGAAGCACTGCAGGATCATCTAGACAAGAATTCAGTTATAGCTCAGACACAGCACGGTTTTGTTAAGGGCAGGTCTTGCCTGACCAATTTGATTGGATACTATGATGTAGTCACAAAAGAACTGGATGCAGCGAATAACTTTGATATTATATATTTGGATCTTAGCATTAGCATTAGTAGAGGAATTTGATGCAAGAAAGCAAGCTTATGCAGCATCAGCCAAAAAAAAAAAAAAAACCCACTTCCACTTCACCCCTCTGTTTGTTCAAAATACCTGTCCAGCTGAGCCTTAAACTTATTTAGGCTATCAACCTCCACCACAAGGGATGGAAGTCTGTTCCACCAACCAACCACCCGCTGGCTAAAGGCAAATTTCCGCACGTCTATCCTACATCTGTCTTTCCTCAATTTGAATTTATGCCCTCTCAGGTGATTTTTCTGAGCTAGAGGAAGAATCCCATCAGCATTGAGCATGCTTAAACCATTCAAGGCTTTATACACCTCTATCAGATCACCTCGCTGGTGCCTAGTCTCCAGACACTGTAATTTGCAAAACTGAAGCCTTTCTTCGTAAGAGCACCCCTTTGTTCCATTCACTAATCTTGTTGCCCTTCTCTGTACTCGTTCCAGCAGCTCTACATCCTTCTTGAAATGAGGCCTCCAGACCTGTATACAGTACTCTAGGTGTGGCCTGACCATCGCCTTATACAATGGAATAATCACCTGCTTATCCCTGCTGGAAAAATTCCTGTATATCATTGACAATACTCCATGAGCTACTCTTGCAGCCCTTCTGCACTGCTCAGAGAACTTCATATCTGCCTGCACAACCACCCCCAAGTCCCTTTCATTCTTTACCACTGTCAGTGTAGTACCACAGAGTTGATACGTTGCTCTGGGGTTGCTGTTTCCCATGTGTAGTACTTCTTTACATTTATCAATGTTAAACTTCATTTGCCACCTCTCAGCCCATCTGCTCAACCTTTCCAGATCCTGTTGCAGCAGCATAGTGTCAGTAGTGTCCTTGACAACCCTGCCAACCTTTGTATCGTCTGCAAACTTGGACATTAAGCCCGATATACCATCATCAATATCATTTATAAATACAGAAAACAATAATGGACCCAGCACTGAGCCCTGAGGGACTCCACTAATAACATCAGTCCACAATGAGCAGTGTCCATTGATTACCACTCTCTGTCTTCTCCCCCTCAACCACCCCTTTATCCATAGCAGCAATTTGCCTCCAATGTCACACTGCTCCAATTTGTGTAGCAGTCTTCCATGTGCAACAGTATCAAAAGCCTTTCTAAGATCCAAGTATATAATATCAAAGTTATTCCCTGCATCCAGTTCTTTTGTGACTGCATCATAGTATCCAATCAAGTCGGTCAGGCAAGACTTCCCCTTAACAAAACCATGCTGTGTCTGAGCTATAACTGAAGTCTTGTCTAAATGATCCTGCAGTGCTTCTTTAACCAGTGCCTCCATTAATTTTCCTGGAACAGAAGTTAAGCTCACAGGTCTATAATTACTTGTGTCAGCCTTTGATCCTCCTTTGTGAATTGGGGTCACATTTGCACATTTCCAGTCTATGGGTACCTCCCCTGAGTCCAAGGAAGCTCTCATAATTATGGCTAAGGGTTTGCTTACTTCCTTTGCTGCCTCCTTTAATATAACTGGATAGATCCATCCACCCCGGGTGCCTTTCTTGTGTTTATCTTCAACAGTTTCTCCTCCACTTTACTCCCAGTTATTTCAAGATTCTGTAGCTTACTGCTAGAGTTGAATACACCTCTGGCATTCCCCTCGCTGAATAACTCCTCATGTGTGAATGTCGATGCAAAATATTCATTTAGTTTGTTAGCTACCTGAGCAGGATCATCAACACTTGACCCATCAATATCAAGTGGACCAATCTGATTCACCCCCTTCCTTCTAGAGTTTACATAAGTAAAGAACTCTTTGCTGTTTTTCTTTGCATCCCTTGCCAAGGATTTCTCGTAATCTGCCTTCGCCTGCCTAACCTCCTTTGTAACTTGGTTGCATATCAACTTGTATCTATCATAGGCTTCTGTGTCATGTGTTAATTTGTATGTATCCCATGCATTTTTCTTCTCTGCCATATGCCTCATTAGTTCATCAGACATCCATTTTGGCCTAAACCTTGAACAATATTTCTTAGTTGGTATGTAAAGCCTAGTAGCTTCCAAGATAAGTTCTTTGAATGCTTCCCATTTTGAATTTGCTGTTGGTAACATCATCAGTTGGTCCCACTGTATAGAATTTAAATACTGTCTCAGTCCATCGTAGTCGCCTTTACGGAAGCAATAACCCTTCCCTTTACCCCTAATGGTAGTTACCTCTTTGAGTAAATCCCACTTCAGCACACTGTGATCACTGCCACCTAGTGGTTCATTTATCTGCAGATTCTTAATGCATGAAGAATCACTGCTGATAATCAAATCAAGAGTATTACTCCCTCTAGTTGCCTCCCGAACATGCTGATGTAGAAAACAATCATCCAATAAATCCACAAAAGTCCTGCTAGTGTGTGAGTAACGAGCCCCCAAATTCCAGTCAATATCTGGGAAATTAAAATCTCCCATTATAAGACACTCTGATTTACTGGCCCACTCTATTTCCCTGTACAGTTCCTTATTATACTCATCAGAGTGATTAGGCCTATAGCACACTCCTACTCTCAATTTTGATCTCCCAATGTTTACGTCACACCAAACTGACTCCACACTGCACTGTCCAGCGATGTCGACTGGCTTCACTTCCTTGGTTTTTATGTGTTTCTTAACTAATAACATAACCCCTCCTCCCTTCCTATCCTGTCTATCCTTTCTGTAGACGTTGTACTCCCCAAATTGCAGTTCTGCATCCCTTATATCTGTGTGACACCACGTCTCTGATATCCCAACAATATCTGCCTTCGATGTTTTGAGCAATACCTCAAATTCATCAAATTTATTTACTAAACTCCTAGCATTGGTGTACACGCAAGTATACCTGCACCTGTTTCTATTCTTAGCTACCCTAACACAACCCATGTGTTTACTTTTACCGCAATGGCTCCCAGCAGTCTCTGAAATACCATGCATCTTGTTTTTCAGGCTTCTGCTCATTCTAATAGAAGCAGTGCAAGAATCTCTTTCACCTCTGCCAGTGGCTACTGTCAATCTATTGGTCTTTGTCTCTCCCCAAGCTAGCAGTTTTCTGACCCACCTAACACTGCCTCGATAGCATCAGCAAATATTCTTGCACCCTTTCTATTTAAGTGTATCCCATCCCTGTAGAAGCAATCTCTCCTGTTAACAAGTACAGTCCAGGCTGAAAAAAATTCTTCCCCTTGAGCCTTGCACAATCTTTCCAGGGCCGAATTGATCGACAAGGCTCTCATCATATACTCTCTCCTATCGTGTCTGGGCAGAATTGCAGACACTTTCAAATTCAACCCTAATTCTCGGCTTTTGTTCAACAGTGACCTGTACTTGTTAAGTAATTCTGCCGGTCTCCTACTCTTAATATATTATTAGTGCCAACGTGTACAACTATATCACCTTTTGTGCCCTTAAAAGATGATATTCGCTCTACAACGTCATCAACCTTTGCCCCTGGCAGACATACCCTGGTCCTGTTCCACCTATCTTTTTTACAAAGCATGTTCCCCGTTTCCCTGACAATAGAGTCACCAACAACTACTAGTTCCTTCGGGACCAGCGCATTCTGCCTTAGGGGTTGTCTCTGTGTCACGCGATGCCCAAGTGCAAGCTCTGGCGTTGATGTGGGCAGCTGAGAGCTTGATGGGCCCCTCAATTTAGTTTCTTCGAGGGCATCCACCCTGTCCTTCAAGCTCTCATATAGGCCCACAAGAACGCCGAGTTGTTGCCTGATATCGATACACTCCTTGCATCGCGCACACACAAAGACATCCCCCTTGGCAGTATCATTTCCCGTACCCGATTGCTCTGCAAACATCAAGCAAACAGTGCATTTTATAAGGCTGTGAGTCAGAGGACAACTGCCCCCCTCAGTTCTGCTCTGAGCCACAGCACTTCCATTAGCTTGAGCCTTTTGCTTTGCTGCTCTGGTCTGAGTCATGATTCTATTAATTTATTATGTTATGTTATTAATTATATTACGTTTGTAATCTAAGTCGTTATATGTATTTATTTAAACGTACAATTTAACTGCTAACGAAGTTCAACTAACGCTATCTAGTACGGTATATAACCTACGGTATATCTAGTACGGTATCAGAATGGCGGGAAAGTTACTAACGGTAACGGTAGTTACGAACACGTGGAAACCCTTACCGATACTTTTACAAGGCCGAGTAAAGAATAAATACACCAAATTAATCAAAAAAACACAAAATAATGTTATACTACTAAATTTAAATCAAAAGTTTTAGAAAAACAATAATTTCAAATCAATAAATAAGAAAAATCCACTTAGCGGCTTTGAACACGACCGTCACTAGTAGCCTCGTCAGCAGACTCATCTTAGAAAGGCTTTTGATACTGTTGCACATGGAAGACTGCTGCACAAATTGGAGCAGTGTGGCATTGGAGGCAAATTGCTGCTATGGATAAAGGGATGGTTGAGTGGCAGAAGACAGAGAGTGGTAATCAATGGACACTGCTCAACATGGACTAATGTTATTAGTGGAGTTCCTCAGGGTTCAGTGTTGGGTCCATTGTTGTTTTCTGTATTTATAAATGATATTGATGATGGTATATCAGGCTTAATGTCCAAGTTTGCAGACGATATGAAGGTTGGCAGGGTTGTTAAGGACACTACTGATGCTATGCTGCTGCAACAGGATCTGGAAAGGTTGAGCAGACGGGCTGAGAGGTGACAAATAAAGTTTAACATTGACAAATTTAAAGTACTACATATGGGTAACAGTAACCCCAGATCAACGTATCAACTCTGTGGTACTACGCTGACAGTGGTAGAGAATGAAAAGGACCTGGGGGTAATTGTGCAGGCAGATATGAAGTTCTTTGAGCAGTGCAGACGAGCTGCAAGAGTAGCTCATGGTGTCTTGTCAATGATATACAGGAAATTTTTCTAGCAGGGATAGGGATGTGATTATTCCCTTGTATAAGGCATTGGTCAGGCCACACCTTGAGTACTGTATACAGGTCTAGAGGCCTCATTTCAAGAAGGATGTAGAGCTGCTGGAACGAGTACAGAGAAGGGCAAGATTAGTGAATGGAACAAAGGGTTGCTCTTACGAAGAAAGGCTTAAGTTTTGCAAATTACACAGTCTGGAGACTAGGCATCGGCGAGGTGATCTGATAGAGGTGTATAAGGCTTTGAATGGCTTGAGCATGCTCAATGCCGAGGGGATTTTTCCTCTTGCTCAGAATAATCACCAGAGAGGGCATAAATTCAAATTGAGGAAGGACGGATGTCGGATAGATGTTCGGAAATTTGCCTTTAGCCAGCGGGTAGTTGGTTTGTGGAACAGACTTCTGTCCCTTGTTGTGGAAGTTGATAGCCTAAATAAATTTAAGGCTCAGCTGGACAGGTATTTCGAACGAACGGAGGGCTGAAATGGAAGTGGGTTTTTTTTTTTTTTTTTTGGCTGATGCTGAATAAGCTTGCTTTCTTGCATCATATGCCTCTACTAATGCTAATGCTAATATTGATGATGGTATATCAGGCTCAATGTCCAAGTTTGCAGACGATAGGAAGGTTGGCAGGGTTGTTACTGATACTAATGACAGTACACTGCTGCATGCTGCAATGGGAAGCGCATTATAGCCATAGTAGCTTATGCACCTTTAAACTCCCATAAAAACAACAACAAGCTGCAATGAGATCTAGAAAAGTTGAGCAGATGAGCTGAGAGGTGGCAACTGAAGTATAACATTGACAAATGTAAAGTACTGCTTATGGGAAGCAGTAATCCCAGAGTAATGTATCAACTCTGTTTGTACTGCACTGACAGTGGTAGAGAATGAAAAGGACCTGGGGGTAATTGTGCAGGCAGATATGAAGTTTTCTGAGCAGTGTAGACAGTCTGCAAGAGTAGCTTATAGTATCTTGTTAATAATATACAGGAATATTTCTAGCAGGGAAAAGGATGTGATTATCCCCTTGTATAAGGCAACAGTCAGGCTACACTTTGAATACTTTATGCAGGTCTGGAGGCCTCATTTTAGGAATGATGTAGAATTGCTGGAGCGAGTGCAGAGAAGGGCAACAAGATTAGTGAATGGAACAATGGGTTTCTCTTATGAAGAAAGGGTTAAGTTTTGCAAATTACAGTGTCTGGAGACAAGACACCTGTGAGGTGATCTGATTGAGGTGTATAAAGCCTTGAATGGTTTGAGCATGCTCAATGCTGATGGCTGGTAGATATCCCACACGTGGCCAAAATTTTTTCATTCCTTAAATGGATGCAACTGTGTAATGCAGTGTGAACTTCAACAACATTTATATAAATAAGCTGTGTATTTAAAATCACCATAGTTAGGCACATTATGGCCTTGCATGCCTTGCACCGTAAAGCCCATAAACAAACAAATAAACAATGCTGATGGGATTCTTCCTCTTGCTCAGAATAATTGCCTGAGAGGGCATAAATTCAAATCGAGGAAGGACAGTTGTTGGATAGATGTTCAGAAGTTTGCCTTTAGCCAGCATGTGGTTGATTGCTGGAACAAACTTCTATCTATCGTTGTAGAAGTTGATAGCTTAAATAGATTCAAGGCAGAACATTATGGCCTTGCTGGCTTTGCACCGTAAAGCCCATAAACAAACATAAACAAACAAATAAACAATGCTGATGGGATTCTTCCTCTTGCTCAGAATAATTGCCTGAGAGGGCATAAATTCAAATCGAGGAAGGATAGTTGTTGGATAGATGTTCAGAAGTTTGCCTTTAGCCAGCATGTGGTTGATTGCTGGAACAAACGTCTATCTATCGTTGTAGAAGTTGATAGCTTAAATAGAACTAGACAAACATTTGGAGCGAATGGATGGGTGAAATTAGAAGTCTTGTTTTTTTTTTTTTTTTTTTGCCTGATGCTATATACGCTTGCTTTCTTGCATCATGTCCCTTTACTAATACTAACCCGCTGTCTCACAACATTCTCATATTCCTTACACTCATTATAAGCCTGTTATTTGCAAAGCAAATTACAACTGGTCACAGATCTGGAAAAGGAATATTAACAGGAAACTTTACCAGATAAAACAGGAACCAAAGCTGTGGTTCTCAGGCTTTCGACGAAACAGACGAGAGGAAGTGGTACTGGCAAGACTCAGAATTGGACACACTCATTATACCTATCTGTTCCCGCTACTTGGAGAAGACCCACCCCAATGTTCATCCTGTGACAGACAACTTATGGTTAGGCATTTTCTATTTGATTGTCCCTTATATTCAACCATCTAGTCAAATACTTTTCGGTCAGTTTCTAGGCTGAATGTCTCACATGATTTAACTCGTATCCTGGGAAATTATGCAAACATAGAAGAACTTATAATCTATTTAAAATGTATTGGCCTATACGGGAGTGTTTAATTTATCATCTACAGCAGTATATTCTGAGTAAATAAACTATGAGCAGACACAATTTGGCCTCAGTAGCCCTTGTGTCGTTAAGCCCGATACCAACAACAACAAATGAGTCAATCTTCAATGCTGTCTCCAAAATTCTGCTGCAAGTTATCTAAATGTTCTTTAAAGAAGTCCATCGCCACTTTATTACCAGCAAGCAGTAACCGGCCATACAGTTGAGAACATGTCAAATGACCCACTTGTAATGTGTTGTATCCAAAAATCCATTTTATTCTGAAAGTCTTGAATCTTATTCATACTCGTAAAAAGATTTTCTTTCTTGCCTTGCATTTTTTGGTTCAGCTCATTCAAGTGAACGAAAATATCGGAAAGATATGCCAGCTTAGTCACTCATTCATCATCTGCAAATAACTCTGCATATTCATGCCCCTCAACTGTTAAAAATGTCTGCACCCCCCCTCCTTAAGTTCAAAAAGGCACATTAACACTTTACCACGTGACAACCATTGTACTTCTGTATGCAGCAGGAGTTCAGATCCCATTTCCTGACACAAAATGGAAAAAAGCTGCGAATTGATGGGTCGCAATTTGATGAAGTTAACGACTTTTACTACTTCGTCCAGAACAACTTTCAGAGCAGATGGTAAAAACTTGGGAACAATGGCTTTACAGTGAATAAGACAATGGTCACATCATATGTCACCCATGTTTAGGCTCCAGAGCTAAGTTCCGGTCAACCCTTCCCCATCTCTTCCATCATACAGTATGACTGATGACTTTTGAGGTTATAATGAACATCATGGCGAGATCCAATCTTCCTTACATTTCGAGGGTACAGCTCTAAAACGGTATTCACAGGCCGGCTGCTAGTTAGTACACTGGACCGAACCTATTGGTAACTCTTTAGGAGGATTCTGGATCAGCTAGTGTATAATCTTGCTACCTCTACTCTGCCAGATAGTGACTGGAAGAAGTCCGAGTAGTGTGTATGCGGGGGACATTGTTGAGGCCACATTATGTCAAAGATCTGGGTATATTCTTACCATGTGTATGCCATAGCCAAAAATTTCATTACTTCATACAGAATGCCACCCCCAACTTTTTCTTACTATTGAATACACCACGAATTGTCAAACTAATAGAGTAAGCTTATCTGCGAAAAGATCTAAACCTCCCAAACACTTCCTAGTTAATTTCACAAATATACATGGTCTCAATTCTGATCTCAACGATGTCCATTTCCACTTGCAGTCTGCCAAACCCCATGTACTTTTTCTGACAGAATCTCAGATATCGGTTGATTCAACCACTGCTCATCATAGTTGCCCAAATTATTCGCTATATGATTCCTTTCGCCTCAAAGGCGGTACTTGTGCATATATTCGTTCTGATATTCACTGTCAGAGACTTGGTAATTTGGAATCTCCTCGTTTTGATCTTCTCTGGCTTAAAATCTCTCTACCTCATTGTGTCAAATTGATCTGTTGTCTCTACCGTTCTCCCAACTCCACTAATCACTTGGAGCTCTTTGACTTCCTCTCTTTGCAACTTGACTTTCTCCAGTCCAACTTTCCTAACAGTGAGGTAATTTTCCTTGGTGATTTTAATGCTCACAACTCCAGCTGGCTTCCGTTTTCTGGTCACACTGACCCAGCTGGTCGAGATGCTGAGGCTTTTGCAATTACTAATGACCTTGCACAGATTGTTTATTTACCTACAAGAATACCGGACAATCCTAATCATGCAGCCAACACGCTTGATCTTTTTTCTCACAAACAACCCTTCTAAGTACATGGTCGAAGTGAGTGGTCCTTTAGGCACCTCAGATCACAACTTGGTGATTGTCTCCTCTCCGATGGAGCCTTGATCTCATGGCTATTCCCAGCCTCGTATTGTTTGGCATTACAAGAATGCAAAATGGGATGACCTGCGAGATTTCTTTTCCTTGGTCTGATTACTGTTTCAAAACTTTTGATGTCAGTGTTTGCTCAGATTGTGTTGTGAAATTATTCTTTTAGGAATGGAATCCTGGAACCAGACCTCATTTCAGCCCTTGCTACTTACAACCAGCATAGATGCTGTTGCCATTCTCCTTCAGTGGGATTTTTATTAACCGTCTGTTCTATTTCTTTGCCACCTGGAACTGACAACTCCCAAAAAGACCTTGATGATCTTGTAATACAGTTGCCTTCCCCTTTCGTAGTGTTAGCATCAATGGAAGGGGATAAGCCATAGAGCATATGCTAAATGGCAATGACTTCTCCCTTCTAAATGTTGGAACAAACATCTTCCACATGCCTACCCGTAGGTTTTCTGCTTTTGATCTATCCATCTGCTCCCCTTCTCTTCTCCCTTCTCTCACTTGGGTAATGGAGGAGACCCATATGGAAGTGATCACTTCCCTGTGATAACCTGCTTACACAATGGGAGACCACATCATCCTTTTAGGTTACCACGGTGGAAGTTTAATCAGGCTGACTGGAATGTATTTCAGCATCAGGCAAATTTTGAAATCACTGCAGTCAGTCAAGAGCCTATCAACGATGCAGAAAATATCATCCATGCAGCTGCAATTGCAATCCCAAAAACATCTGCCCGGTTTCCGCCTTTTTCCAAGCCATAGTGGAATTCACAATGCACTACAGCTAAAAAGGTGCAAAACAAAGCTTGGGGGATATTCCCCCAATATCCCACCACGGACAACCTTATAGCCTTTAAACACGCTAGGCAAAGCATGCTTCACTTGCCGTCAGAGTCAGAAGGAATCATGGATCCATTTTACGTCATCTATTACCCAGTCTATCAGTGCTAAAGTGGTCTGGGATAAAATCTGGAAAATCAAGAGAAAATATACATCTCATCCCTCATCAATCCATCCTAGACTATAATGGATGAACTATTGCAGAGCCAACTACGATAGCCAATGCTCTTGGGGAAACATTTTCAAACATCTCTGGGATATTTCCTTTTCCCCAGAGTTTCTGGTTCTGAAACATAAAAGGGAAAACACCCACTAAATTTCACACTAAAGGGCCTTTCCTACAATGAACCATTCACTATGCAGGAATTAAAAAGAGCTCTCTCGCTTTCTAAAACAAGTAGCGTTGGACCAGATGGCATCCATTATGAAATGATTAAGCACCTTTCGCCAACATCTATGGATCACCCTCCTTTTATATAACAAAATCTATATCTGAAGAGCAGTTTCCGGATGCTTGGTGCATTGGCAATTGTCCTTGCCTTTTCAAAGCCAGGAAAGGATCCTAAAATCCCTACTAATTATCATCCTATATCTCTGACCAGCTGTCTGTGCAAAATCCTAGAAAGAATGGTTAATTTTCATTTAATATGGTATTTAGAATCAAACCACCTTCTCTTCAATATTCAGTGCAGCTCCCACAGAAACATGTCCACTCTGGACCATCTTATTAGACTGGAAACATCCATCCGGGATGCTTTCCTAAAATGCAAACATTTGGTGTCAGTATTCTTTGACATGGAAAAAGCTTATGACACAACTTGGATATTTGGCATCTTAAAAGATTTGCATGACCTCGGTCTTAGAGAACATCTCTCCATTTTTATTAAAACTTTCTAGCCAACCGGTCCTTCCAAGTTTGTGTAGGATCCTCAGTCTCATCCATTTTGCCAAGAGGAAGGAGTACTGCAAGGATCAGTATTAAGCGCCACGCTTTTTGCCCTCAAAGTAAATTCCATCACAGAACAACCATAAACAGCACTCTCTACTTTGATGACTTTAGCATATTTTCTCAGTCATGCAACATGAGGGTTATTGAAAGACAACTGCAACAAGCCATTAATCGTCTTAATTCCTGGGCACTTGCTAATGGATTCCTGTTCTCACCACAGAAGATCGTTTGCATACAATTTTGTCATAAGCGTAATCTTCATCTTGAACCTGAATTAAAGCTTGGACAAAATGCTATTCCAGTAGTGTCAGACACAAAATTCTTGGGACTCATATTTGATAAAGAGCTGACCTAGGTGCCTCCGTAGCCAGGTGGGAAGGAGTAGCAGTGCGTAGCACACGCTTCTTGATTAGACCGGGATTCGAGTCCGTGACCACCAAATACGGAGGATGCGGAAAGGTCAGGGAATGACCACCGCATATCTCGGAGCAATATGGCCTTAGTTGCTAATGCTCCTAAAAAAAAAAAAACCAACCAAAAGCTGACTTTTATAGATAATATCTGTCAACTTCGTACAAAGTGCACCAGAGGCCTGAATATTCTCCGGTCTCTCTCCTCTATATCTTGGGGTGTGACCGATGCACACTACTACGTATTTACCATGCACTTGTATGATCCAGACTAGATTATGTCCCAGGTATACAATTCAGCCAGGGACAGTGTACTTCGATGGCTGGACCTTATCCATCATCAGGCTATCCATATTGTTGCTGGAGTATATCGAACATCTTCTGTCCAGAGCCTATACATTAAAGCAAATGAACCACCGTTATCACTTTGACGTAAGCAGTTATCTCTTCAATATATTTTAAAACTGAAATCCCTGCCAGACCATCCTACGTGGCCAACCATATTTAAGCCACAATGGGAAAGTTTGTACAACGCCTGTCAGACTGCCAATCGTCCTTTTGGTATTCATTTCCAAGAGCTACTCAAAGAACTTAAAATCAAGGTAGACAAGACATGCTCACTTTCCAGCATGCACCTTTTCTCTTAAAAACTGGTGAAAGTCAGACACTCCATCTGGCTACCTGCAGCTTTATTCAGCACATAGAGCTAAACATTGACTTTGTGCCAGTTTACAGAGATGAATCTAAGTCGGAATTATATGTAGGATCTGCTGCTGTCTTTACAGACACCATTATAACAGAGCAGCTTCTCCCTGAATGCAGCATATTCACTGCAGAGCTGCATGCTATTGAGTTCACCTTGGATCATATTAGTAAATGCCTGCACCAACAGTTCTTTTTATATTTGGATTCTTTGAGCATCTTACAGGCTTTATTATCGGTGAGATATAATCCTCACCCAGTTTTGTCTAAAGTGCAGCAGAAGATTCACTCTCTCCGTGAACTTGAATATGATATCCACTTCTGCTGGATTCCCAGCCACATTGGGATTAGGGGAAATGATTTGGCTGACACCGCAGCCTAATCAGCAATTCCCTCTAATAATTGTTGCCTGTCAGTCCCTTATCACCCTCATACTTTTTCATGTTATGCAAGAGAATCTAATATAGATATAACGATGACAAACTTACGGTTAAATGACAAACTTACCTTCGATTTGCGGCTTACCGACTGGACTGTTTATACGGACTGGTGCACCAGTGACCATAGAGTCATCTATTATATGCTCTCCCCTGGTTCTGCCGTTCCATCTTCACACACTTTCTCACAGCTAGAATTAATAAGATTTTCCATCAGAAATATTGACTGGAATGCTTTTGACTCTTCCATTCTTCTGGACCTTGACGAACAGAAACTTGCTTCTTTTGAAACCTCACCTATTTCTCATCAAGTGAACTATATTCAAAATGCTATAATAAAAGCGTCATATAAGACTTCTAGGAAAAGGGGGTTAATCAGAAGACGTGTTCATGGTGGACGCAGGAGTTATCCCAGTTAAGAAGGCAAGTTCATCGAGTCCGTAGGTATTACCAAAGGCATAGAGACTGGCCCCAAGCCAGCGTTAATCGTTTTTACCAGCAGTATTCTTCATTGAGGAAAAGCTATGTGAAGGCCATTGCCTCTCGAAAGCGTGAAACATGGATGAATTTCGTTCACACCTCTGGAAATGCTAATCATTGGGGTCTTCTATACCAGATTGTAAGAGGAAAGACCTCTGGTTCTAACCATAATTGAGCCATATAATTGTGGCAGACTCTGTGGAAACACTTACTGGCATGATTCTGAAAATGCAATCTTAGATGCTCTTTTTCTGTTGGATGATTCTACCTCAGACTTAGCTGTTCATTCTAAAATCCAATCAGACAATGAATCTTATGTGTCCTCAACAGCCACCGAACCTTTTACGTTGGATGAACTGCAGTCTGTCTCGCATAAAGTTAATGTTCAGAAGTGCGCAGGACTAGATCTTGTAGAAAACATTTTTATTATCAGAGTCGTGAAATTAAAACCTTATGTTCTTCTAAACTTATTCAACAGGTGCCTTCAGGAAGCAACTTTCCAGAAATTTGGAAGGTCGCTCTAGTTAAGTTGATCAGAAAGCCGGATAAGCCTTCTGGAGTGGCTAGATTGTACAGGCTGGTTGCTCCGCTGGCTAATTTGGGTAAATTGCTAGAGTGACTAATGGCCATTAGATTGAATACTCTACTAGTAGAACAGGATCTGCTTTCACGGAGTCAGTATGGTTTCTGTCCTGGATTTTCCTGCGAGGATGCTCGTGTGGCGCCTCCTTAGCCAGGTGGGAAGGAGCAACACTGCGTAGCACACGCTTCTTGATTGGACCGGGGTTCGAGCCCGTGACCACCAAATACGGAGAATGCGGAAAGGTCAGGGAATGACCACGCATATCCCGGAGCAATATGACCTTAGTTGCTAATGCTCCTAAAAAAAAAAAAAAAAAAAAAAAAAATGCTCTTGTGGACTTTCTCTTCAGTTCAAAATTCAGTACATAAATATACCCTGGCCGTTTTCATCAACTTCGAGGGCACCTTCGACTCACTTTGGTAGGAGAGCGTCCTGGAGCGTCTGCGATCGGCTAGGTGCTCCAGCCACCTTTACTTTTTAATCTGTAATTACTTTGCCAATAGAACCATAATAGTCAAGGCTAAACATAGCCAAGTATCAAGATTAGTATCTAGAGGGTGCCTACAGGGCTCTATATTGGGTCCTTTAACATGGTGCTGCAGCAGTGGCTCTCCTGATCTTTTGATAACATTAAAATAATAGCATATGCAGACAATCTCACCATCTTAACTGGTAACTCTAGGGCCGATTTTGAAACTACCACAAATTTTGTTCTTCGGGATCTCTACGATTGGACTGTGACCAATAAGCTGAAAATCAGCTTGTCAAAAATAAAGATGATGATTCTTGGATCAAAGTTGGATATCTCTCGTCCTCCGTTGGTCAAGATCAACAACATTCATCTCTCCATAGTTAAAGAGAACAAGGTTCTAGGAGTGGTAATTGATTCCAGTCTCAATTTTATTTCTCACTTGACAAACTTATCATCTAAAATATGTAGATTTACTTGTGCAATTGTTAGGGTGTCCCATGTTGAATGAGGGCTCTCTCTCTCCAAAAAAACTTTAAGGATCTATTACAATGCAGTTTTCCTCCCTCTGGTCATGTATGCTGAGCCGTAGCCTGTGGTTTCACAGGCTACGGCTCAAACACTTCAAAGCAAAACTCGCCTCCTTGCAGAGAACCATCTTACTATGTATAGTTAAGGCATGCAGGACAGTCTCGACTCATGCTCTGCAAGTACTAGCCGGAACATTACCTTTAGACTTGCAAGTTACTTATAGAGGATTTTTATACAGACTGAAAAACCAGATTGAGACCGAATTTCTTGGAATAACCATCAACCTTCAAGATGATACTAAAAGAGAAAGGAGACTGTGGAACAGGTCAGTTAACATCTGGCAGTCTCGATGGGATACAGCTCCCATTGGTGCAACAATGAAAAAATTTATACCACGTTTCATTTCTCCTTGATAAATGTGTTTGATTGTGGTTCTGCATGGACATATTCACGTCCTAACTGTTGACAGGACATTGATCGATGAACCAGAGTCTTTTTAGGTTCAATTTGTCACAAACAGACCTTTGTTCGTGTGGATCACCAGAAAGTTGGGATCACATCTTGTATCATTGCTCCCTGTATGACGATCTCAGACTTCCTCTTCATGCACTTACTAATTTTCAACCAGGACAGGAGTCGTCTCTGCTTCAAAGCTCAGAGCCATATCTGATTCTTCAGGCTTTCGCTCAAGGCATATTTCTTCGAAGGCATTCAGTGTCGACAGATCTCAACAGGATGCAGCACAATGGTCCTGCTGATGCATAACTGGTTAGATCTCCTTTAATAATATATAAACTCAAATCCTCAAGAAGTGAAATTTTTCCTTGGCCTGCAGACAAAATTAAGTGCTTTCTTTTTTTTTTTTTTTTTTTTTAAGCAGCGTCACTATTTTCTTTCTTTGTTTTTTGTTTACCAATTTATTTCTTTTATTTTTTATTTTTTAGCAGCACCACTACCTTCTTCCATTTTACTTATTTTTATTTTATTTATTATTATTATTATTTATTTATTTATTATTTATTTTTTGTATTATTTTTATCATACATATTTTATTTTCTTCTGCTTCATTTATTATTTCATTTTTATTCATTTCGTTTCCATATCCAGCACCATGGGTGATTTTTTTTTTTTTTTTTTTTTTTTTTTACCGCTCTCTGGAATGGGCCCCCAGAGGATCCTGGCCTACCTTCTGTCAACATCAGGTGGGTCAGAGTCTCTCTTGAGACAGTACGTACTTTACATGGACTGGCCCACCTTCCCCTGGTGTGGACGAGTACCCAGCATCATCTGTCCAGGTGACTGATGCTTCTGGGTAGCCAAGTGGCTGCCCAACACATATAATACACACAGACCTATGTCATACACATCTGGCCCATTTGTAGTGATACTGTTCTTCACAGAAATACGAGGCGGAGTTGAACAAACGTTCTAGGAGCCGTCCTTTACATATACACATGTCTACCTGTCAGTCCCTTATATAGACTACTGGCAAATAATACACAAAATTATTCACACCCAGTGGCAAGATTCATGGCATAGGTGGACTACCAATAAATTACATCAGATAAAGCCTGTAATTCAACTGTGGCAGTCTAGTCTGCGTAGGAATTGTAAAGTGGAAGCTGTTCTTGCACGAACTTGCACAGGACACAGTCATCTGACAATTCGTATTTTCTGAGGGCTGATGACCCTCCTATGTACGAGTCTTGTGACACGGTTTTATGTATTAGACACATTTTAACTGATTGTCTAGATTTTTAACAATACTTGTTTTACCGCTTTTAACCATCTGACTGAGCCTCATACACTCAATCAGATTTTATCCAACAATGACATGGTGTCAGCTGTTTTTACTTTTTTACAACTTATTAATTCATATACGTATATATAAAATAAAGCATACATCTTTATAATATATACTGCCTTTTATACCTATATGCATTCTTAACTTTTTGACTAGATGACTTTTTCAAGGCGCCTCCGTAGCCAGGTGGGAAGGAGCAGCAGTGCATAGCACACGCTTCTTGATTAGACCGGGGTTCGAGCCCATCACCACCAAATACGGAGGATGCGGAAAGGTCAGGAATGACCACCACATATATCTAGTGCAATATGGCCTTAGTTGCTAATGCTCCTAAAAAAAAAACCAAATAACTTTTTCAAAGTTAGCAGATTCTATTTTTACCTTGCCTTGGCACATAATGGCCATCATTGCTAATGCGGCAGAAAAATCTTATACCAAACCAAAATCTTAATTTTTCTATATCAGAAAAATCATACTGTAATTTTTACAATAGTCTGTGAACAGTGCATTTTACTACCAGCAGCAACATATAGTATTGTAGATGTCCCTGCCGGCAGAGACGTGTACTATTAGATATCAGAAATTCAGCAAGCGTTAGCCCCAGTGTTTATGGATTTGAGATTTTACTTGCTATTTAAATTTAATTTATTGTATTGATGAAATAGGTTAAACAGTGTATCTGTTGTAGAGTTGATCTGAATATGTGCACTCTTTTATGCTGATAGGATAATTTTTATTTACTCTTTCTTTTTTAATATTTTTAGTAATTGACCAATGATTTAATATATACCCCTTCTTACCTTCCCATTTTTATATAGGTTGCTGTTTTGTTACTTTTTTTACAAGGAAGGCTGCCCTTGAGGCACAGAATGCTCTTCATAACATCAAAACTTTGTCAGGAGTAAGTAAGAATTGATATTATTGAATAATGACTATTGATTAGTAATTTTAATTATTCTTTTGTAAGAGTGTTGTAAATGGCAAAAAGCAGGAATTTTACTCATTTGTACAAGCACACAAAAAAATGTGTATAGTCTAATCCTGAGTGTTTATTCAGCATGTTTATCAGGATGATCTACTTTGTGTGTCTGAATGTACATTTTAAAATTCATTATGTAGTCATTGAATTGTGTCATTTTTGAGACTCTGGATACCAAGTGATTATCAGTGACCAAGGGATTCAGAGGCGATCTTTATAGAGCATGTAAACTTAATAGATTCTTTGTTTTATTCTGAATACAGTTTTCCTTATTTCTTTTTGCATGTCGTAGTCGTTTTGTACTGTAAGAATTAGGCAAGCCCAGAAAGGAAATTCATCTTTCCATTTCTTTTTTAACAGCACTAATCCAGCTAGCCCCAACTGCTTGGTTAGTTTATTATTATTAGCTATGTGGTGCAAGGAAGCCTGAGGCTTATGCTGCACCAGCCAAAAAAAATTCCTGAGTTACCCTGAGAGAGAGAGAGAGAGAGAGAGAGAGTAGAAAGAGAAGAATGATGATATCCAGCTCAGGACACCCTGGGTTTGCCAAGCCCATATTCACCAGATGTGAGCCCCTGACACTGCTACTGACTCCCTGTGTTGGAGGCCAGAAATCTGTGCAGAAAATCTACCCTTAGAGCTAAAAGGAGTCAATGGATCTCTACTTTTCAACCAGTGAAGCCTCTAGGCACCATTGGTGAAAAAGGGTTTTCAATCAGGAGACTTTCTTGTTGAAACTGTGACACACAAAAGTGGTATCTGCTTAAATTTTCATCCATTTCATGGCATTCCGAAGTCACCTGCATACCTTCTTTCAGGATCAAATGCTGCTATTGATTTTTCCATCTGTTCTCCAGTATTATTTCCAAGCATTGATTGGTCAGTGTTGGATGACCTCTACAGCAGTGACCATTAGTTTGTTGAATCTAACAACTATATCATAAATGGCACCTCCGTAGCCAGGTGGGCAGGAGCAGCAGTGTGTAGCACACACTTCTTGATTAGACCCGGTTTTAAGCCCGTGACCACCAAATACGGAGGATGCAGAAAGGTCAGGGAATGACCACTGCATATCTCGGAGCAATATGGCCTTAGTTGCTAATGCTCCTAAAAACCAAATAACAATCATTATTATAAATGAAAGCTGAACAAAATGGAAATTTTGTTCAGCTTTCAAGAGAAGCTTGAAAGCTGAACAAAGAGAGGCTTAAGTTCTGCAAATTGCAGTGGCTGGAGACTAGGCACCTGCGCGGTGATCTGATTGAGGTCTATAAGGCCTTGAATGGGTTGAGCACACTGAATTCTGATGGGATCCTTCCACTTGTTCAGATTACGAACCTACGGGGACATAAATTCAAATTAAGAAAGGACAGATGTAGAATAGATGTGCGGAAATTTGCCTTTAGCCAGTGGGTGGTTAATTGCTGGAACAAACTTCCATCTGTCGTTGTGGAAGTTGATAGGTTAAATAAATTTAAGGAGGAACTGGACAGGCATTTGGAGGGAATGGTGTGATTTTTTTTTTTTTTGGCTGATGCTGCATAAGCTCCTACACTTGCTTTCTTGCATCACGTGCCACTACTACTATTTTCCTAAGCAGACTGGAACAAATACTTCAAAGGGAGTCATTTCAATGTGTTGAAGGAAGAAATAGTGCAAGAATTGTAAGAACAAAATACATTCAATTAGGAGACCTAATTGAATATATGATCTTGCAAAAAAGAAGAATAACAAAAAAAAAAGACAGAACTAATAACCAACTCAGAATATTATACTTACCTTCGGTAGACAAACCTTACCAGCAACAATAAAAGCAGGTTGGCTTACATTATATTCATCCCTGTATCCCAAATCCAACAAGTTGCTATAAGCGTAAAAAATTTGCCACTCACAAGCATATCAGAGAGACTAGTTTGTTCTGTGTTTGTTTTATGGTCCACTTGTGTATTTCTAAGGACCATACACAAATGAACTATATACTGCTCACTCACACTTTGCACAAAGTGTAAAGGCCTTCATCCAGCATCCCTCCAAAGTTATGGAAAGTAGGTAAGAAAATTCAAAATTACTAGATTGAATTTAAAATTATGTATCACAAGGCAAGAAAACCACTCCTCCTTGACACTCCAAAATGTAGTTTTGTAGATTTCAAACATGAAATGACAGCAGTACACATAGAGAGCTAACTCTTCTTTCAAAAATATCATTTTCAGAGTGGGCAAGAACACTATTAACAAATTCCCACCAGCATCTGCCTCTTTTCAGTGGATGGGTCACATCATGTTAGTAATAGCCAAACCAATCCAATGCTCTTCCAGGAGATCAAAAAGTTAAGAAAGAAAAAAAATTGAATTCTGTTAAAGCAAAAGAAACCCAGCAAAAGAAAATAGAAACGTTTTCCTTTTTAATACAGCCACTGAAGAAGAGCTGTTTGAGATATATGAAGATGACATAGATACAGGCTGCCCTATCTTTTCTACAAAAGATAAATGTAAATGTGATGGACATAAGTAAACAGTTTATGTTAATCACTTTTACACCCATTCTTCACCTGAAAATCAAAATAATGAATCATATCCTGCAGTGGAATTGTAGAGAAGGAAAATTTTTATGAACTGATCACCTATTGTAATCTTACAGGTATAGGTTGTTTGCCAGAAACCAACTTGACTACCGATGTATCTCCTTCAATAAAAAATAGTAATCTCTGCAGATGAGACAGATTCAAAAAACACAACTTAGTAGAATTATCATTTTAGTAGAATTTAGAATTCTCTCCAAATATATATCTTTTCATACTTGCTAGAGGTTGCTGTGACGTACATTGTTCTCATTATCATATTCACTCTTGTATCTATGTATACAGGGTGTTCCAAAAAGGTGTAATCCATTTTAAATGTTTGTAACAAATGTAATTTTAATGATAGAAACACAAAACATGCACTAAATGTGAGAAAAACAGTTGAAGTTTTTTCTGAAATTCAACATATGCACCACTTGTCACACACGAACAAAAAGGTGTAACCAATTTTAAATGAGCAATACAAACATGTTGAAGAAAATGGAACAAGATGAATGTTTAATGACACGGATTTGTTTCACAGACAAGTGCACATTTCCTGTTTTGGGAAAGGTGAATAAGCAAAATGTCAGAATTTGGGGGGACTGAAAACCCACACTGCGTGCACGAATATCAGCGAGATAGCCCAGAGGTGAATGTGTGGTGTGGCATCATGGTTGATTGTGTTATTGGACCCTTTTTCTTTCAAGAAGCGACTGTGAGAGCGGATAATTACCAGGAAATGCTTGAGCTTTATGTGTATCCTCAATTGGATGAACTGCCAAATGGGGTTATTTTCCAACAGGATGGAGTGCCGCCACATTGGGCTTTGAGTGTGAGGAGGTCTCTTGATGACAAGTTTCCTGGCCGTTGGATTGGGCGTGATGGTCCCATTGTGTGGCCAACACGTTCACCAGATTTATCCCCTTGTGATTTCTTCTTATAGGGATTCATCAAAGACACAGTCTACAAGACCCCTGTTGCAGACATCGCAGACTTAAAGTGCAGGATTACAAATGCAATTACCATGATTAAGCGTGACATCCTTGAAAAAACATGGGATGAACTTTATTACCGATTAGATATTGTTCATGTGACAAGTGGTTCACATGTTGAATGTCAGTAAAAACTTCAACTGTTTTTCTCACATTTAGCACAGGTTTTGTGTTTCTATCATTAAAATTACATTTGTTACAAACATTTAAAATTGGTTACACCTTTTTGGGACACCCTGTATATTCACCAAATCGTGTGCTATGATTTGGTCAGATGTATTGTCAGGAGTATTATTAATAAAATGGGTGAATTTGAACCCTTGGTTAAGACAACTAATGCTGACATAACAGGACTAGCAGAGGTGTGGTGCCACCCAGAAATTGGTGATGACGAGTTCCACTATGGTATGTATAATGTATTTAGGAAAGATAGGGAGGATAGGAGGGATAGTAGGATAATGATTCTTATCAAAAGCAGCCTGAGTGTGAAAAGAGCTTTTGCTGAATCAGAAGTTATGTCTGATAGGAAAAAATCTGTGTGGTGTGAGATTATTATTAATAGTAGTGAAATATGATGCAAGAGAGCAAGCTTATAAAGCATCAGCTTTATAAGCTTGCCAAAAAAAAAAAAAAAAAAAAAAATCACCTTCTACACTCACATTACCTGTCCATCCCCTACAATAATTTGTTTAGTTCTAATTTATTCAAATTACCCACACCCACAACAACAGATGGAAATTTGTTTGGGGTAAGAATCTTAAGGTCATCTTCATAGATGATTTTTTGGTCATTCCGCACCAGTGGGGCAATAATTGCTGTGAACAGGGGTGGATATCCAGAGAGGATACCCACCCCTGTGGTACTCCAGCAGTAATGGTCCTCCAATAGCCTCTTCCTCCAGTGTCAAGTTGCAACAATCTCTTGCTAAAGGAGAGCAAATAGATAGCACAGAATGTCTCCCTTGATGTTATAGTATGATTGTAAAAGCCACAAAAGAGAAGAGACATTCACAGCATCAAACGCAGCATCAGTATGTATATAAGTTATGGCAAGTTCATGATTACTCTCGAACACTGCTAGTATGGCATTTGTGGTGGTGAGGAGGTTTATAGTTGTCGATCGCTGTGCGAGAGCGTAGTGAATGTGGAGTGGCTTATATGCGAGTATTTGTTAGGTGAGAACTGGTAGCAGCACGTTTTCCAATAACTTCAAAAGTGTTGAGGCTTTAGAGATTGGCCGGTAATGTTTAATTAGTGATGGGTTGCAGATTTTGGGTATAGGCCTGATGGTATAGCTGTTTTACTCAACTGGAAAGGAGCCGGTCTTCAGGATGTCATTGTAGATAACAAACATAACAAACAAGATAACATATAACAAAAATCAGTGGTTAGATAATAAAAGGGCTGAGGCACTTCACAATGAATTGGGAAACATTATCAGCTCCAGCAACAGCAGTGAGAGCCATTGAGTTGATGGCTTTTATAAGTTGAGGTGAAGTGAAATTATAGCTGCTAAGGATATCCAGATAAGACATGATCTGGCATGTCAAGTTTTGGGGACAGCACACTTGATGGGTGAAATCTCATAATGTGGTCCATCCATTGGTCAGGATCAACTAGAATTTGGTTGCTAAGGCACATGACGATAGGGAATTTCCACCATATGAAGCTGAGCATTGAAGAAATTAGCAATCACTGATGATTTTTGTCTGTTGAAATGGCCCATGCTTTTGAGTATGAAATTCGATCACCAACATCATTTGTCTCCTTCCAAATTTTGAGCAGTTGTTGTTCCAGTTGAAAAGCTGCATTGAGGGCCTTGTTCCACACACCTTTGAGTGGGGAGTGATTTTAACCTTCTTGGAGGCAGAAAAGTTTGCAACAGTATTAATCCAGTTCATAAGAATGGCTGTTGCAAGTGTCATCTCACACCCTTCGAGGACTTGCCAAGGAATGAGTGTAGCAGCCAAAAGGCATTTTTCAGTATTTAGAAAATTTGGGCTGATGATTGTGGATGTTTTTTTCCTCTTATAAACAGATTCACATGACTTAAGAACAGTCTCTTTGCATGGGCAGTAAAATTTGCAAAACAAGAGGGTCATGATCAGAGTTAAAGGATGTTTCAGGCTGGTCACACAATGTGCATTGTGTGGATGAGAACATAAGGTCAAACTGGTTAGTTCCTCTAGTGGGCATGTCATTGTGTCATTAAACCCAATGACAACAACAACATCATTACTTATGAAACAGATGACATCACAACGCTTAAAGTACAGGATACTGCACTACCTCGAATAAGCACGGTGCTTATTCGAGGTAGTGCAATATTAGGGCAACTTGTGAAGGCATTCACAATATGGGATATAACAAAAACAATTCCATTTCACCTACTTCAATGATTCTGTGCACTAACTTGTTCGATTGTTATAAAGAATTTCGGAACTAGGGGCTGTAAATTGAAATTACAGGGAAAGGGATTTAGACTAGAAGTGTGGATATTTTCTTTTAGCCAGTTTGTCATTGATTACTGGAACAGGTTGCCTGTGCATGTAATTGAGGCTGTTTGAAGAATACTTCAAGGGGAGGATGGTGCTTCAGTAAGTATTAGTTATTAGTATTAGCTACCTTGTTTTATGCAGATACCAACTCCATTTTGCCTGCTGGGTGATTGCAGTGGTCACCACCCACTTTGGGGATGACATTAAATGAACATGCAAGTGCAGTTATTTGAATCATTACTTGAAATGCCTAACCTTGCTTTGCTTAATACTAGCTCCCATACATACATTCCTTCGAGATCAGCTTCAGCTATCAATTCTTCCATATGTTTTTTTAGTATTATTTACGATTTGTCAGTGTTGGATGATCTATACAGCAATGACCATTACCCAGTAGTGTGTCTAATCCTGACAACAACTACATCAGAAATAGAAAGTTGAACAAAATGGAAATTTTTGAAAGCAGACCTGAACAAATGTCACTCATATTCTATTTGATATCAAACTCATTGATTGATACTCAACACTCTCATGATGTAACTAAATACAGCTCAACAGATGCTATCTGCAGTCAATGTTGATATACTGTAATCACATCTAGAAAAATTAAAGCATTTTCACAGAGTGCATAAATGCAAAAAAAAAAGAAGTTAAAAAAATATGTATAAAGTATGGAACCTGTTCTATAAACATTTTACAGTCAATAGCTTTATCAACTTATAGTTGAGATTTAGAGCAAAGCATATCACATAAGTAGATACTCAAGAAATATTTCATGAATTAAGTTTGCCTGCACTGTTACCAAAGATGCTGATACTCAATTGATTTGAAAAACAATTAAAGATCTTCAGTGGCAAAATAAGTAAATAAATATCGGTTTATTACTGACTCATCAAAGAAATTACACTGACAAGGAAAAGTGACCCACTCTGATGGCACATAGCCTGAGGGGCTTACATTAAAATTAACATAACTAAAACACTGGATTACAACAATTCAAAGGCTTACATACATAACAAGCTTACAGTTTTTGCATGTAAATGTAACACTAATAGATAAATGTCAATTTAAATTTAAATGTTAATAAAAAGTAACCATCAAAAGAAAACAGAAAAGTATAGTTGTCCCTGTACATGTTCCCCTTGACGTGGGCATTTATATGTGTGATACTGCTGGGCTTCCTGATTAGCCTAGGTTCCAGACTAACATCATAGGAATGTGGCGTGTTTGCTGTGTGCTGCGACCCATGAAAATTCTGAAAGGGGGGATCCTGGTGGCTGAGGGGGCCCAGCTCCAACACACTACTTTAGCCCCTGCTTCTACAAGACGGGTGATCCTGGATGGCTCGGCCAGGATCGATTGGCTAGTAGGTTTGCCTGCAAGGGTCAACCACGTCAATGCCATGCCCCTATGCTCATGTTCCGAGGGACAGGATTCAGTCTGGCAGCGGTGCAAGTATAGCATCTGGGTAGCCCTGGCATCCCGCTCCTGAGCACATTTATTGCTTGCCAGGTAGTGCGCATCCCATTTTGGTCTCTGTGGTGGGTGTGGAGCCCGGGCACTGAACAAAAAAATACAATTCATAAATTCTGATAAAGTTATTTCTTCTGGGGGTTCCAACCCTGTCCCTATCTGAAAATTTCACCATTGACCCAGATGTCACTTTTGCTAAAAGACAGGAAACTGAAGATATATCAGGTCCAACGCCTTGTTACCTGATAATTCACTCCACTAGTGAGAAGTCCTTAGGAAAAATGTCATCCTTCTTTATCCAGAAGGGTTGGCAGGCTCTCCTAAATCTGTCAAAAGGCTTTATTCAGGTGATATACTTGTACAGACCAGAAGTGATAAACATTCAGAACAGCACCTCTGAGCTACATCTATGGAGGAATGTTACCCCTCCCCATGATACTGAAGTCATCGCTGAATGGGATCTCACAGAAGTGTTTGAAGAGAAAATCTGTTCT
The DNA here is from genome assembly GCF_048544385.1 of Mastigoproctus giganteus. Classification (NCBI taxonomy): domain Eukaryota; kingdom Metazoa; phylum Arthropoda; class Arachnida; order Uropygi; family Thelyphonidae; genus Mastigoproctus; species Mastigoproctus giganteus. The sequence continues at coordinate 3,334,165 of NC_143588.1, forward strand.
GAATTAAAACCACAAGGAGTGACAGCTGTGAAACAAATATTCATGCATAGGAAGGAGAAATTTGTTCCAACCAGAAATATCATTCAACTGTTGGCATTCATGCCGAGCAGAAGTGCCTTAACTCTTTGTAGTGATATTAAAGAAGTATAGATAAGATAGGATTAATGGAATCATGTTTAACAGGTACTCACCGAGCTTAACATCATGGTTGCTTGATCACCAAAACAGCCTCTTCCACCCATATGGCTCAATACGCTCAATGTTGATGACTTCAGCATATTTTCTCAGTGATGCAATATGAGGGTTATTGAGAGACAACTGCAACAAGCCATTGACTGTCTAAACTCCTGGGCCACGGCCAATGGTTTCAGGCATGCTGAAATACCAACATGTGACTTCTCACTCAAGAATGCGGTGAAGTCTAATACACTGTTGCCTGTCTAACTTCAGCTCTATTCACAACACTGTGCAAAACATTGTGACTTCTTGTCAGTTTACACAAATCTCTTGAATTCAGAATCGTGTGGGATCTACTGCTGTTTTTCCAGATAATACTCTATCTGAGCAGTTCCCCTTGAATGCAGCATATGCACTGCAAAGTCGTATGCTATAGATCACATAAGAAATCTCAGATACGAGTGGTGTATTATATATACCAATTCTTTGAGTACACTACAGGCTTTACGAGCAGTGACACACACTAATCATCAAACTCTGTCCCGAATTCAGCAGATGATATATACTCTGTGAAGGTGTATTTGATATCTGCTTCTGCTGGATCCCCAGCCACATCAGGATTAGAAGAAAAAATTTAGTTGAAGATTATTTGTCAGGGCAGCTGATTTGGCTGCCCTGACGAATAATCTTGACCTGTCAATCCTCTGTACAGACTGCATGCAAGTAATCCGTAGAAAGTTACATTCTCAGTGGCAAGATTCGTGGCATCACCAGGTTACAAACAAAGTATATCAGATTAAGCCTGTGATTCATCGTTGGCAGTGTAGTCTGCACAGGGATTGTAAAGAGAAAGTTGTTCTTGCTCGGCTCTGCATAGGACACAGTCATCAGACACTCCTTTCTGCTGAGGGCTGATGACCCTTCTATGTGAGAGTAATGTGACACCGTTTTATCTGCGAATCATATGCTATCTGACTACCAATTTTAAAAAATTATCATTTTACCACTTTCAACCGTCTGACTGAGCCATATACACTGTCAGATTTTAACTGTAGACAATGTGTCAGCTGTTTTTTGATTTTTAAAATTAATAAACCTTTTTTCTTATATTTAAATGTAATTTTATACCTTTTTTGCATATTTATATTTTTACTCAATTTGACATAGTGACCTAATTAATCAGGTCACTGAAATATGAACGGTTATCTGTTATGTGACTTGGTTTTGGTGCATTGTAGCCGTAGTTGCTGATGTGCCATTAAAACTCACACCAACCAACTCACCAATCTATTTCATTATCACCACCAACTTCCCTCCTTATCCTCAGTCAGAATGGAGAGGATATATCATTTCTCAAACTTTAACACGTACATTTCAGAAAATATTGTCCTTGCAGCTGAAACTGCAATCCCAAAAACACCTACTTGGTTTTTGCCACTTCCAAAACCCTTGGTTCAATACACAGCAGAAAAAAAAGGCTTAAAACAAAGTTTGGGGGATATGAAAAAGATATCCTACCACATCTAGTCTCTCATTCTTTAACATACAGCCTTTATGTACACTTACCAAATCATGATATTATTATTAGTATAATTATCAATAAACCTGAGGCTTTTGCTGCACCAACCAAAAAAAAAAAAATTTCTGAGCGAGAGAGAGAGAGTGTCAGAAGTAGAAGGGAATAATCACCAAGAAAGAAAAGAATGATGATATCTGGCTCCGGACCCTGGATGTGCCAAGCCCATACTCACCAGATGTGAGCCCCTGGGGATATATTCATTTTCAGATCCAAAAGGAATTGTGGATTCACTGTGCATCCTGTGTTACCCAGTTGATCAGTACTAAGATGATATGGGACAAAATCAAAAAAATGAAGTGAAAGTATGCTTTGCACCTTTCATTGGGCCTGGAATATGAGATGTGCTATTGCAGACTCAACCATAGTACTGAATTCTTTTGGGAAAATCTTTTCTGATTCTCACCAACATCATCTTATTCTTCAGAATTTCTGTTCCCGAAACAGAAAAATGAGAAACAGGCACATAATTTCACATCAAAAGAATTTTACTCAAATAGTATACTATTTGACATTCAAGAGTTGAAAACCGCTCTAACCCTTATGAAGGTTGAATAATGACAATCATTATGATTGAGCACCTATCACCAAAATCTGTGGACCATGTGCCCTTCCTGTACAACAAAATATTCCTTGAAAAGCAGCTTCCAGATGCCCGATGCAGGGAAAACATTCTTGTCTTCACTAAGGCAGTAAAAAGGATTTCAGATTTCCAACAAACTACCATTCTATTGCTCTGCTAGTTGTTTGTTCAAAATCTTGGAGATAATGACCACCATTGTTTCATATGTTATTTAGAATTACATAATCTCTTCTCCAGTATTCAGTGTGATTTCTGATGGAAAAGTTTTATTTTAGACCATTTGATTACATTGGAAACATCTAACCGAAGTGTTTCCTAAAAAACGATGTCTATCGAAAAAGAGATAAAAAGGTGGGCAGAGATAGCCCCTTCGTCTTGGTCGAAGAGGTCACTTTCACATTTTTATTAAAAACTCTTTATTCTTTTGGAATTTCCAAGTTTATGTAGGATCACTCTCTCTTGACTTTTTTGCCTAGACCAGGGATTATCTCAAGGATCAGTTTTAAGTGTTATGCTTTTTGCCTTTTATAAAGTGAATTCCAAAATGTGAGGAGGAGAGATGGAGACAGAATAACTGACAGACAATATGAAGCAACCAACAAAATCCCTAATAGGGAAGCTGTACTGAGAATACTTCTGCTGAGAACTTTGCCTATGTCTCTCTGTTCAAGTTATTGGTTCCAGACACCATCACTGGAATCCAGCATATTTGCCATTCTGAGCGATGAATATGCTGGCAAATATACTGGCAAACTTGCCTGAAAAGGGTAGTCTGGTGGTTGAGGAGCCCAGCCTTAATACACTGCTTCAGTCAGAATGCAAGGTCCTGTGTCAGCCTATTCAGGTTCAGTTGGCTGGCAAGTCTGCTTTTCTAGGGTCAACGGTACTACAGTAGATCTCCTTCCCATTAGGGCCTCGGGTGCCAAGCATTTCCATGGCCAAGCAATTTCTAAGCGCTATAAAGCCATCTAAAGCATTCTCCTTTAAAGGAATTAATCTTCTCTTTAAGTTTCTCGTTAGTTTCTTTTACATTCTTTCAAAAAGGACAGTAGACTTCATCTTAGAAGTAATAAGTTAAGTCAGAAAAAAAAGACACCTTTCCTTTTATTTTTATAAGAGTTACTAACCTGAGAACTGCTTGGCGATTCATGGCTTTACTCCTGCCTCCCTGTGGTGGGGCCGGTAACCTGAGTGGTGAAGCCAACCCTCAGGGCCAAAAGGAGTATAAAATGGAGAAAAAAACCTTTCCTCCACTTGATCCATTGAGATTATCTACCGATACAGACCAACCTGATCATGACTACAGTAGAATGTCGGTTATCCAGAAGTCAGTTATCTTGAATGTAAGTTATCCGGAGCCGACCCAGCTAGCCAGGTGGGTAAAGTGCCTCCTTGGCAACCCAAAGGTCGTGGGTTCGAATCCTGCTTCGGGCTTGGATCACAGTAAAAGGCAAAAACTTTGGGAGGTGCATTATGGCCACAGAAGCCGATGCACCAACAACTAACAAAAAAAAGTTATCCGGAATAATTTGAAATGCTGATCTTTCTTCCTTTTTTTTTTTATTAACCCGGGAGTGCAGTAAGCGCTGATTATAGTGATCACCTTTGCAAATTGAATTTTGATTTTAATAAGTGAAAGGTCAAGTTTGCTACCCATTTATAACAGATTGTACAAACAAAAAGCCCAAGACTACTGGGACTACTGGGTTTTCTCGGAAACCATGAGTGAATTTCAGATTAGTTTAGCTCCAGATTCTGTAAGATTAATATTGGCCCGAAACAGTGCAATTTATTATTTTTCTCAGTTTTTTATGGTAAAATGTGAATGGAAAGAAAATGTGTAGTTTTAACAATGCAACAAAAAATGGAAATTATTAATAGAATTAGAAAGGTGAAAATTTAGGAAATCTCTCCAAAGAGTTTAATGTGCGGACTTCAACAATTTATGATATCAAAAAAAATTCCAATGCTATAACAGAATTTGTGTTGATTATGGATAGTGAAGGAGGATCTAGCAGGAAAAATACGATGTTGAAAACTGAAAATGAGGCTGTAGAGAGTGCACTTCATTCGTGGTTTCTTCAGAAGCAAAGTTTAGGTGAACTAGTGTCTGGCTCAATATTGTGTGCAAAGAGTTCTTTACCTATGTAAACTCTAGAAGGAAAGGGATGAATCAGATTGGTCCACTGGATATTGATGGTTCAACTGTTGATGATCCTGCTCAGGTGGCTAATAAACTAAATGGGTATTTTGCATCTACATTCACACGAGGAGTTATTCAGGAAGGGGAATGTCGTAGGTGAAGTAAACATTGGCAGTGAGCTAGATGATTTTGTAATAACTGAGAGGAAAGTGGAGGAGAAATTGTTGAAGATAAACATAAAAAAGGCACCCGGGGTTGATGGGATCTATCCAGTTATATTAAAGGAGGCAGCAAAGGGAGTAAGCAAACCCTTAACCATCCATAATTATGAGAGTTTCTTTGGACTCAGGGGAGGTATCCATGGACTGGAGATGTGCAAATGTGACCCCAATTCACAAAGGAGGATCAAAGGCTGACACAAGTAATTATAGACCTGTTAGTTTAACTTTGGTACCAGGAAAATTAATGGAGGCACTGGTTAAAGAAGCACTGCAGGATCATCTAGACAAGAATTCAGTTATAGCTCAGACACAGCACGGTTTTGTTAAGGGCAGGTCTTTAGCATTAGCATTAGCATTAGTAGAGGCATTTGATGCAAGAAAGCAAGCTTATGCAGCATCAGCCAAAAAAAAAAAAAAAAAGTAACATAAATAAATAAAAATAACCACTTCCACTTCACCCCTCTGTTCGTTCGAAATACCTGTCCAGCTGAGCCTTAAACTTATTTAGGCTATCAACTTCCACGACAAGGGATGGAAGTAGGTCTTGCCTGACCAATTTGATTGGATACTATGATGTAGTCACAAAAGAACTGGATGCAGGGAATAACTTTGATATTATATATTTGAATCTTAGAAAGGCTTTTGATACTGTTGCACATGGAAGACTGCTGCACAAATTGGAGCAGTGTGGCATTGGAGGCAAATTGCTGCTATGGATAAAGGGATGGTTGAGTGGCAGAAGACAGAGAGTGGTAATCAATGGACACTGCTCAACATGGACTAATGTTATTAGTGGAGTTCCTCAGGGTTCAGTGTTGGGTCCATTGTTGTTTTCTGTATTTATAAATGATATTGATGATGGTATATCAAGCTTAATGTCCAAGTTTGCAGACGATATGAAGGTTGGCAGGGTTGTTAAGGACACTAATGACAGTACGCTGCTGCAACAGGATCTAGAAAAGTTGAGCATATGGGCTGAGAGGTGGCAAATGAAGTTTAACATTGACAAATGTAAAGTACTACATATGGGAAACAGTAACGCCAGAGCAACGTATCAACTCTGTGGTACTACACTGACAGTGGTAGAGAATTAAAAGGATCTGGGGGTAAATGTGCAGGCAGATATGAAGTTTTCGGAGCAGTGCAGACGGGCTGCAAGAGTAGCTCATGGTGTCTTGTCAATGATATTCAGGAATTTTTCTAGCAGGGATAAGGAGGTGATTATTCCCTTGTATAAGGCAATGGTCAGGCCATACCTTGAGTACTGTATACAGGTCTGGAGGCCTCATTTTAAGAAGGATATAGAGCTGTTGGAATGAGTACAGAAAAGAGCAACAAGATTAGTGAATGGACAAAGAGTTGCTCTTACGAAGAAAGGCTTAAGTTTTGAAAATTACAGTGTCTGAAGACTAGGTACCTCCGAGGTGATTTGATTGAGGTGAATAAAGTCTTGAATGGTTTGAGCATGCTCAATGCTGATGGGATTCTTCCTCTTTCTCAGAATAATCACCTGAGAGGGCATAAATTCAAATTGAGGAAAGACAGATGTAGGATAGATGTGCGGAAGTTTGCCTTTAGCCAGCAGGTAGTTGGTTGGTGGAACAGACTTCCATCCTTTGTTGTGGAAGTTGATAGCCTAAATAAGTTTAAGGCTCAGCTGGACAGGTATTTGGAACGAACAGAGGGGTAAAATGGGAGTGTTTTTTTTTTTCTTTTTTGGCTGAAGCTGCATAAGCTTGCTTTCTTGCATCATATGCTTCTAATAATGCTAAAAAGCATTTGATCTTAACCGAAAATTAAGAGGTAATGAAGATTTTAAGGCAAGCTGAAAAACTTTAAAACAAGCACGGTATATATGAACTAGAAATTAAAGGCTTAGAAACTTTCTGCGACGAATTGACAGCAGTGTCGTTTAAAAGTAAGTTTGTTTCAGTTATGGCAAATTAAGAGAAAGAAAACGTTTATAATGTTCTTGAGACGGGCTTATTATGGAAAGCATTACCGAGAAAAACTATAGCCACTAAAAGGGAAATGCCTGCACCAGGTTTTAAGATGAGAAAAGAGCAAGTTACAATTGCTATGTGTGGAAATGCCACTGGGATGCACAGTTTGTCCGTGCTCATTATCGCTAAGTTGAAAAAACTGAGAGCATTTAAAAATCTTTCTAATTTTCCCGTTTTATATAAAAATTATAAAAATGCCTGGATGGATGTTTCTGTTTTCCAAGATTGGTTTATAATTTTTTTTATTTAATTAATCTTAATTATTTAATTTAATTGTAAAGTAAAGTTAAATTTATTTTTCTTACAATTGATTATCCGGACGAGGTTTCACATTAGTTATTCTGGATAACTGAAGCTCTACTGTATTACCAAAATAAAAGACAAAAAAGAGAGAGAGATATGTCAACAAGATCATCCGTTCTCTCTCCTTATACATTCATTGTCGGGCTAACCTGTGAGCAAATTTTCCCCATTTCTGATTCAGAAATGCTTGGAAAATGCTGCAGGATCACTAAAGATGATAAAACATCTACAGTCTGGAGATCTGCTGGTAGAAACGATAAAACCAAAACATTCAGAAACATTAATGAACCTGACCGACCACCTTTGCTGGAATACTTGGGAAAATAACACCACATGCCACTCTGAATACCTACAAAGGAGTTATAGCAGAGTGGGATTTCATGAACATCTCAGAGGAAGAAATTTTGCAAGAGTTGACTGATCAAAGAGTCATACAAGCAAAGAGAATATTAATCCAGAAAGATGGTGAATTAATGCCTATGCGGAACATAATACTTACTTTCAGTACCCCAACTTTACCGACCAATTAATGCAGGATATCTAAATTGTCATATACATCCATATATACCAAATCCTATCAGTTGTTATAAGTTCCTTCTGAAACAATTCCTCAGTCCTCTGCAGACCAAAACAGATATGTAAAACACTGGTGGAATGAGGCTTGTAACAGTGCCAGAAGAGCAAAAAATAAAGTCTGGCATCAGTTTTGTAGGCTCCCCAAAACAGCCAACTCCCTATATTATATAAAAACAAAAGGCAAGGACAAGACAAATAAGAAGAAAAGAAAAAAAAGATTCCTGGATAAAATTTGCAGTATCATCACAAAGGACACCAGCAATCGGATAATATGGAAGAAAATCCAACAATTAAATAATAAATACATTCCATTTACTGCTCCAATCCTGATTAGAAATGGATGAGAACTGTCCTCTTGTAAAGAAATAGGCAATTTCCTTGGAGAAACGTTTAGTGAAATATCAGCTGCATCTGCATACGACAATTCATTTCTGAAAATTAAAACCTCCACAGAAAAATATAAAATAAATTTTAATATCTCTCTCTCTCTCTCTCCCCCCCCCCAATAACCATCACTTCAACTTAACTGAACTCCAAGAAGTCCTAAATAGATCGGCAAACAGTGCGGCAGTTTGTTTAGTAGCTTCCGTTCAGTCCTACTATATAGTAGGACTGAACGGAACCTACTATATAATGTTCAAACATGTCTTTAGACTTATTACTAGTTTTCTATAATCAGATTTTCCTGAATGTGTTTATCCTTCCTCATGGCATCATGCTGTAATTCTTGCCTTTCCTAAATCGGGGAAGGATTAGTCAGTTCTGCAAAACTACTGACCAATTTCTCTCACCCGCTGCCTCGGTAAAACCTTTGAAAAAATGATGCACAACAGACTAAAATGGATCCTTGAAAGTAAAATGCTGTTAAATTGCAACCAATATGGTTTCCGACCAAACAGATCCTGCTTGGAGCGTATGATAAGCGCTGAAACCAATATTTGCAAGGCTGATGTTAAATTTTAACATCTAGTGATGGTGAGTCTAGACGTCGAAAAGGCTTTTGATACAACATAGAGATATGGCATTCTTCGAGAGCTATATTTCCTGGGGTTGAGAGGACACCTACCACAATTCATTCAGAATTTTCTTAAGCATAGAACCTTTCAAGTTTTTCACCAGAATGTATTGTTGCAATATTTTATCCAGAAAGAAGGGGTGCCCCAAGGGTCCATACTTAGCGCTACTCTCTTTGCAATTAGGCTAAACACCATGATGCGCAATATTCCCAAAACTGTAGAAATATATATATATATTTTGACAATCTTGCCATATCATGCCATTCATCAAGCATTAATACCATTGAGAGACAGCTACAACTTTGCATAAATAAGCTGGAGACATGGACCCAACAAAATGGTTACTGTCTATCAGAACAAAAGATGATTTCAATCCACTTTGTAAAAAACGCAAATTACATCCAGAACCTGAACTTAAATTAAGAAATCATCCGATCCCACTCACCAGCAATATCCAGTTTTTATGTTTAACACTAGATGTGAAACTCAATTTTGCCATACATATAAGTTATCTTAGAACCATCCGTTTGAAAAAACTCAATATACTCAGAGCCATCTGGTCCCAGGTGCCAAGCGATTTTGTGATCAAGTGTCTTTGCCAGTAAATTAGTGCTCTTTCTTGGTGAAATAAAATCATTTACTTATTTTCAGCATTACATTAACAATCATGAACAGGATACAATTTTCTGCTAGATCCCAGGACGTACAGGGATTGCTGGAAATGAAGCGGCAGACAAGTCAGCAAAAGAAGCCATCCTACAGATTGGAGAAGATATATCAGTGCCGTATTCAGATTACAAGTCTGTGATACGGCATGCCAGTTACAATGGCAAGGAACTTGGAATCAGCAAACTGCAAACAAATTATACCAAATAAAGCCGAATATTGAAAACTGGATTTCTAGCACACAAAGGTCGATAAAAGAAGAAACAGCACTGGCCAGACTAAGAATTGGGCATATTCATATTATGCACTCTTTCTTGTTGCAAGCAGAAGGATCACCACAATGCCAGACTTTGGATACTATCCAATCAGTTCAACACATATTAATAGACTGTCCTACATACATAAATGAATGCAAAATAGCCGTAAAAGATATTTATAGGACGCATCACACCATTACTCTAACGGACCTCTTGAATGATAGAGATGACGTCATAGATGTTTTCAACTTCCTTAAAGCTATTAATTTATACCTCCTCTAAGGAAGTAAACATAAGGAACAGACTAACCCAATGAAGTACGAATCAGGTTAAAAGTAAGAACCCAGGGTCCTGAGCTGGATATCATCATTCTTCTCTTTCTTGGTGATTCCCTTCTACTTTTGACTCTCTCTCTCTCTCTCTCACACAGGGTAATAATAATAAGGGCGCCTCCGTAGCCAGGTGGGAAGGAACAGCAGTGTGTGTGGCACACGCTTCTTGATTAGACCGGGGTTCGAGCCTGTCACCACCAAATACGGAGGATGCGGAAAGGTCAGGGAATGACCACCGCATATTCCCGCAGCAATATGGTCTTAGTTGCCAATGCTCCTAAAAACCAAATAACAAACAAACAAACAAACAATAATAATAAGAACATCTGAAACACATCAGACCATATGAACTGGTGCATTATGACCCACATAGTCCATGCACCACCAAACTTCAGTACAAACAAACAATTAACACTCAATTCATTTAGTAAAGAAAACACTTTACTAGATCAGAAGGAAAAGTAACCTTTCTTTTAATTTTTTGTTTTATTACTAACCCACTACCGCTTGGTTACAAAGGCGGCACTGCTCCTGCCTCCACGTGGTGGGGCTGGTAACCTGGAGGGGAAAAGCTCTCTCTTCCAGGGTGAAATGGAGCAATCAGTTCCTAAAACCCAGAAATCCACTGGGGGCATAGATAAGGCCCTTACAGGACGAAAACAGTCGGAGCTTTTGGCTACATCAAAAGACTGACATAGCCAAAATCAGAAATCTGACCTTCCTTATCATTCATTGAACTGAAGAACAACCTATTGGCAAACTCTTGCCATTTCTCGTGTGAAAATGTGCTCGACAGTCTGAGCAACTACTAAAGCTAAAAACGTTTGGTGGAACTTCAGTTAGTGTTTCCCTGAACACGTTAAGAGGTGTCATCACCGAATGGGACCTCATGAATGTTTCAGATGAAGAGCTGAAACAAGAACTACAAGATCAAGGAGTAATCAGTGTAAGAATAATAATGACAAAATAAGATGGCATACTAGTTCCTATTCAGAACATAATACTCACTTTCGATAAACCAAAACCACCAACAGCGATCAAAGCAGGTTATCTTAATTGTCATGTTAAAGTGCATATTCAAAACCCCTTACACTGCTACAAATGCCAGAAGTTTGGGCACTCACAGACAGTCTGCAGAGGTGCAGCTGCCCGTGCTGCATGTGTATCCACTGCACACACAAACATTGAATGCACAGCTACAACACCTAGTTGTCCAAACTGCAGAGAAGCACATCCGGCATTTTCAAAGGAGTGTCCTCTTTGTAAATGTGAAAAACACATACAGCAATACACAACTGAACACAATTTCACCTACCAAGAAGCCAGGAAATCTTCACCAGTCCTGAATGCTAATAAACCAACCTATGCTCAAGCAACCAAAAGACATATATCAATTTCAAACGAATCACTATCTCAGTGGGCAAGGTCAGTATTAGCCACTGTATTTACCAGTCAGTATTTACCAGTAAACTAAACATCTAGCAAATAAAGCCATAAATACTCAAATTACTATACAATCAGATGCCTCCCCACAGAAAAACACTAAAGTAACAACTGGTCCTGATGCAAAACAAACAGATTGCATGGACTTACAAAATAGCTCACAGCAAGATTTTTTTTTTTTTTTTTTTTTTTTTTTAGGAGCATTAGCAACTAAGGCCATATTGCCGGAACTGCCCTGTTTGCCAAGTGACAAACAGAAATGAACCAAACTGTTGTATGCAGAAATTTCCTTTCCAATTTCATAACTGGGGATGAAAGCTGGATTTATGGTTATGACACAAAAAGAGCAGCAGTCCTTAAAGTGGAAAAGTTCATCATCTCCATGTCCAAAAATGGCAAAGCATTTTTGGATGTGGAGATGATCCTGTTATAAGTGATGCTGTCAGATCAAATGTCATGCTCATCGTTTTCTTTGACATGGAAGGAACATCCACCAGGAGTTCCTTCAGCCAGGCCAAACTATAAATCACCAGTTCTTCATCCGGTTGGTATTCCTAAGGCATTTGAGAGAGGATTGTCAGGAGAAAATGCCCACACAAATGGTGCACTCAGAATTGGCTTCTGCATCATGACAATGCACCAATCCAGATGGCGTTGTTGGTTCAACAGATTTTAGCCAAGAACAAAATGACAATGGTCCCACATCCTATCTATTCCCCAAAATGAAAATCCAGTTAAAAAGTTTAAAGATTTAAAGACATTGAGGAGATTCAAGCTGAATTGCAGAAAGTGTTGGATGGCATCACAAAACAGGAGTTCCAGAGATGCATCAAACAGTGGGAGAAGCATTGAGATTGAAGTATAAATGCCAGAGAAGCCTACTTTGAAGGAGACAGTGCCAACATGTAACTATCTTAAGAACAAATTCATTTTATTATCCTGGTCTGGAAACATTTGGCTTGAGCCTCATATTGTTGTACAGAAGGTCTTGTATTTAGTAGGCATGTCAGAATCATATTGATTCTCCATTTGATTTTTACATCCAGAACCTATTCTGTTCATCTAGCAATAACCCCAGGGGCTTGCATCTGGTGAGTATGGGCTTGGCAAACCCAGGGTCCTGAGCTGGATATCACCATTCTTCTCTTTCTTGGTGATTCCTTTCTACTTCTGACACACACACACACACACTCTCTCTCTCTCTCTCTCTCTCTCTCTCTCTCTCTCTCTCTCTCTCCCAGGGTAAGTTGGGGAATTTTTTTTTTTTTTTTTTGGCTGGTGCACCATAAGCCTCAGGCTTCCTTGCACCATATAGCTAATAATAATAATAATAATAAACTGTATAATTCATCGGCAAGATCATGTTATACACAACCCTAACAGTTGGGTGCATGGAGGTGTGGCATTGATAATCAACGGTCAAATACCTTCCAAACCATCCCATTAAACACAAACCTTGAGGCAGTTGCAGTGTGAGTCAACATTAATTTTGGCTTGCCTGTCATCTCGCTATTCTTGCCGCCTACTCAAAATCTAAGCTACACCACCTAGATGAACTAGTGGTAAAACTTCCTCAACCCTACTTAATCCTAGGGGATCTGAATGGTCATCATCCATTATGGGGAAATCAAAACATCGACAAACGAGGACAAATTATAGAAAAGTTACTTGACCAGTACAATTTGATTACTCTCAATAATGGCACACACACACTTATGTGCATTTATCTACTTCAGCTAGTGATGTCTCACTATGCTCAGCATCCATATATCCTCTATTTGGATGGACTATTCATAGCAATCCACTGGGTAGTGACCATTACCCAGTGATATGCCGGATTGATACAAACATCCCCCACTTTTTTAATAGAACTGTTAAATGGAACTTTTTCAAAGTGAAATGGGATATATACAAACAACTAGCAATACTGGAAGAAAAGCATGTCCAGCAAACATCCATAAAATTAGCCACAGAATATATATCTAACCAAATACTACAGGCAGCAGACCAAGTGATTCCAAAGCAATCCAACAAAATATCAGCACACTCAAAATTTTGGTGGAATAATGAATGCAGCGTGGCTAAAAAAGAAAAGAACAAAGCATTGAACATCTTCAGAAAGTTTCCAACAACTGTAAATCTCATCTGCTTTAAACAGGCTTGGGCAAAAGCAAAATGTATTAGGCAGACTAGCAAAAGGGAAGCATTGAAACATTTCACTTCCACAATTACAAGAACTACAAAAATGCAAACAATATGGGCCAAAATACAACGTATGTACTCTAAACATCCACGCATCAACCTTCCCATACTAACTGTAAACGGTTGTGTTGTTACAACACCATTGGGGATTGCAAATGCATTGGGAAAATTGTTCATGAAACATCTCAGCCACAACATCTTACACACCTAATTTTCAGGTACACAAGGCACAGGCTGAGAAACATTTCATCAACTTCGAACCAGCATCTAGTACTGCATACAATCTCCCCTTCACCATGACAGAATTGCATTATGCTTTAGCCACCACCAAACTCAGTGCAGTATGACCAGATGGAATACACTACATCATGATAGCACAACTTATTGAACCAGCCCTTAAGGCATTGCTATTTTTTTTGTAACAGAATTTTCAAACAGAATACTTTCCCATACAAATGCCATCACACGTTTTGGCATTTCCAAAACCAGGAATAGATCCTACAAATCCACAACACTACTGACCTATTGCCCTCACCAGCTGTATGAGCAAGATCCTGGAAAAAATGATCAGCGCCCACCTATCCTGGTTTCTAGTCCAAAACAACCTTCTTGACCTAGTATAATACGGTTTCGGTGAGGGCAAATTCACTCAACTTACTGATCAGGGCACAAATAAACATTTGTGATGCTTTTGTACGAAAAGAACACTATGTCATGGTTCTCATTGACATAGAAAAAGCATTTGATACAGCTTGGAGGTATGGTATAATACGAAACCTATATGATCTACGACTATGTGAACACCTGCCAGAGTTTATCAGAAACTTCCTCCATCATCACTCATTTCAAGTTAGAGTCAACAACCAGTTATCTTCCAATTTTATCCAGGAAGAAGGGGTCCCACAAGATTCAGTACTAAATGCCACCCTATTTAACATAATAATGAATTCCATAACACAGAATCTATCACAAACAGTGTACACTACCCTGTATGCCGATGACTTCAGTGTCTCTTGCCATTCGTGTAATATGCAAATGGTAGAAAGACAGTGCAAGGTGCGATCAACAAAGTTGTAAAATGGTTCCAAAACAATGGTTTTTGCCTCTCACCACAAGACTGTTTAGATACACTTCTTGACAGTCTTTTGTGGTGAGTCTTTTTCGACAGTCTTTTTCATCCTACACTTCTGTAGGAAGCATAACCTACATCCAGACCCAGAACTTCACCTAGAAAATCAAATCATCCCAGAGGTTCGTAGCGTTTGCTTTCCTGGTGTGGTTCTAGACCAAAAACTTACCTTCCTCGAATGTATAAAAGAGCTCTGGATTACTTGCCTTAAGAAGCTGAACATCTTAAAAGTACTATCTGTCACAACATGGGGAGCCGACTCTTGCATGCTATTGCATTTGTATCATGCATTAATACAAACTGGGAAAAGTACCAATGTGCTGCTTCTTTAGATGAGAAAACTATAAGACATTCTGATATCAATAGTGCTGTTACTTATGTCACAAACGAAATAATCTCTGCAGCAAATATTGCAATATCAAAGAAAACCAATTGGTTCCATGAACACTACAAACAGTGGTTGAATGAAGAATGCTTGGAAGCAAAGAAAGAAAAAAATAAGGCATGGAATCAATTCAGAAAGTTCCCTACAACCACTAACCTCATAAAATATAAAAAAGCCAGAGCAAAAGCATGTTATATACGTCGGAAATCTCAAGAAGAATCCTGGATATCTTTTGCTAACAAAATTAATAGAAATACTGATACTAGAATTATCTGGAATAAAATTAGACAAATCTCAGGAAAATATTTAGCAGCCCCTAAACTGATAATTAGCTGGAAAGGTCATGAAATAACCGAACCAGAAAAAATTTCAACCCTACTCGGAGAAACCTTTGAGGAATTTCCAGCAACATCGTCATACGGACCAGTCTTTCAAACATATAAAACTCAAATTGAAAAATACAAAATTAATTTCCATGCAGCACATGAGATTTTGTGTAATCAACCATTTACTATAAATGAATTACATAAAGCCCTAGCCAACTCAAAACAAAGTGGAGCAGGTCTGGATGGAATCCACTACCAAATGATTAAACATCTCACCAGAAATTCCTTATGGCTGCTCTTGCTGCTTTTTAATAGGATATACCTTGAAGCCATATTTCCAGTCTCTTGGCAGCATACTGTTGTGCTGGCCTTTCCAAAACCAGAGAAGGACCACTCAAATCCATACAATTATTGCCCTCACTAGTTGTTTTGGTAAAATTTTAGAAAAAAATGGTGAATGATCGCTTAACATAGTTTCTTGACTCGCACAGTCTCCTTAGTTCGAGCCAATACAGTTTTTGGAAAAACAGATCAACAATAGATATGATGACCTGAAGCAAACATATGCAATGCCTTTCTCCAAAATGAACATCTTGTCATGATATGCTTTGACATTGAAAAGGCTTTCGATACTACCTGGAGATATGGTATCCTACAAGAATTGCATAAATTAGGACTGCGAGGCCATCTACCAAAGTTCCTCCAGAACTTGATATCCAAAAGAACTTTACAAGTCTGCTACCATCATATTCTGCCTCAAACTTACAATCAAGAACAGGGGGTACCCAAAGGCTCAGTCCTTAGTGCAACACTTTTCGCTATCAAAATCAATCCTATCACAAGTTATTCCTGAAACAATAGAAACATATCTTTATGCTGACAACCTTACTACTTCATGTCACTCACAGAATATGCAGACAATCGAGAGAGAGAACTTCAGTGTGCTGTAAACAAAATAGAATCTTGGTCCATCTATAATGGATACCGAATCTCAGTACAAAAGACAGCAGCAGTACACTTCTGCAGAAAATGAAAGATGCATCCTGATCCAGAACTAAGAATAAGCAATCAACAAATCCCACTCAAACAGAGTATCCGACTACTAGGACTAATCATGGATCACAAATTGAATTTCCTAGAACATATAAAATATCTACAAGTTTAAAAATGGAAGAATTACCTCTATGGTGTATTGCAGTGTTCTGCAATACATGATAGAGGTAATTCTTCCATTTTTAAACTAAGTTACTTTTAATGTAGAACTAATTGACCAATTGCTGCTCTGTTATCCATTAAAAAATATCTACGTACAGTGTGCTTAAACAAATCAAACATTCTCCGAGCAATGTCTGCCATGGGGGAGCTGATCGTTTTTCACTTTTGCATGCCTAGGTTGTAGATGACTCTCATCAACCAGTGCAATACCACCACTTTGCTTATTGGAGGCCTGAAGTGGTGGAACTCAGAGCTAAGTTTCGGTCAACCCTTCCCCATCTCTTCCATCATGCAGTATGACTGATGACTTTTGAGGTTATGATGAACATCATGGCAAGATCCAATGTTCCTAATATTTCGAGGGTACAGTTCTAAAATGGTGTTCACAGGCAGGCCGCTAGTTAGTACACCGGACCGAACCTATTGGTAACTCTTTAGGAGGCTTCCGGATCAGCTAGTGTATAATCTTGCTACCTCTACTCTGCCAGATAGTGACTGGAGGAAGTCCGAGTAGTGTGTACGTGGGGGACATTGTCGAGGCCACAGTATGTCAAGGATCTGGGTATATTTTTACCATGAGTACGCCATATAAAAAAATTTCATTACTCATTACTCCATTTTTCTTACTATTGAATACAGCATGAATTATCAAATTAATAGAGTAAGCTTATCGGCAAAAAAGATCTAAACCTCCCAAACACTTCCTAGTTCATTTCACAAATATACGTGGTCTCAATTCTAACCTCAGCGATGTCCATTTCCACTTGCAGTCTGCCAAACCACATGTACTTTTTCCGACAGAATCTCAATTATTGGTTGATTAAACTACTACTCATCTGAGTTGCCCAAATTATTCGCTGTATGATTCCTTTCACCTCAAAGGGTGGTACTTGTGCCTATGTTTGTTCCGATATTCCCTGTCAGAGACTTGGTGATTTGGAACCTCCTCTTTTTATCTTCTCTGGCTTAAAATCTCTACCTCACTCTGTCAAATTCATCTTTTGTCTCTACCATTCTCCCAACTCCACTAATCGCGTGAGAGCTCTTTGACTTCCTGTCTTTGCAACTTTCCTAACAGTGAGGTAATTTTCCTTGGTGATTTTAATGTTCACAACTCCAGCTGTCTTCTGTTTTCTAGTTGCACCGACCCAGCTGGTCGGGATGCTGAGGCTTTTGGAATTACTAATGACTTTGCACATATTGTTCATTTAATTACAAGAATACCGGCCAATCCTAACCATACAGCCAACGCGCTTGATCTTTTTCTCACACACAACCCTTCTAAGTATACGGTCGAAGTGAGAGGTCCTTTAGGCACCTCAAATCACAACTTGGTGAGTCTGTTCTCCAATGGAGCCTTTATCTCGTGGCTATTCCCAACCTCGTATTGTTTGGCATTACAAGAATGCAAAATGGGTTGACCTGCAAGATTTCGTTTCTTCTTTTCCTTGGTCGGATTACTGTTTCAAAACTTCTGATGTCAACGTTTGCTCAGATCGTGTTAGTGAAATTATTCTTCTAGGAATGGAATCCTTTATTCCACACTCCACATTAAAATCTCGTCCTTTATCTAAACCTTGGTTTTCCAATAACTGTGCTAAGACTGTTCGAGAAAAGAATGTTGCATATCGTAATTGGCTTGTTTCCAATTCTTCAGTTTCATTTTCTGCCTACACCAAAGCTCGCTACAATTGTAAAGCAGTTATTAATCAGTCCAAACTAGATTTTGAACAGCCTAAGAGTAGAAAACTTGCTTCTTGCCCTTATGGTAGCCGAGCATTCTGGTCACTTGTCAAAGCTATTGGCCACAACTTTCACTCATCTCTGCTTCCACCTCTGTCCAAACCAGATGGGTCTGTTGTCATTTCAGTCAAGGATAAAGCTGACCTGGTAGCATCCCATTTTTCTTCCAACTCATGTATTAATGATCTTAGTAAAACACTTCCCACCATTTCCAACACGCTCCATTCAATGCCTCCTGTGGTCTTCCATCAAAAGGATGTCAGAAGGATTTTGACGAATCTTGATGTTAAGAAAGCTCCAGGTCCTGATGGTATTTCTCCAATTGTTCTCAAAACCTGTGCTCCTGAATTTACTTCTGTTCTTTGCCACCTTTTTTCACTTTCTTATTCCAAATTTTTTGGAATAAGAAAGTGAAAAGCTTTCTTATTCCCGCTCTCCCTCTCTCAACACAGTCTGAATGCGTGCCACTTTCCTGGAAATTTGCTCATATCCAGCCAGTTCCTAAAAAAAGGATGGAAACCCCTTCCATTCAGTTATCGTCCCATTGCAATTACTTCTACTCTTTCTAAAGTTATGGAGAAATTAATTAACTGCCAACTCTTAAACTACCTAGAAACCTTCCGTCAGATTAAATATCGCCAGTATGGGTTCCGTCAGTGTCAATCCACTGGTGATATTCTGGCTTATGTTACTCATTTATGGACAAATTCAATGGAAAATTGCGGTGAAACACAAGCAATTGCTCTTGACACCTCAAAGGCTTTCGATCATGTTTGGCATAAAGGTCTTCTAAATAAGCTTCCATCTTATGGTTTGCCAACTGTTTTTTTGTAATTGGTTATCCAGTTTTCTCTCTGATTGCTTACTGAGGGATGCTTCTAATTTTTCCACTAATGCTGGTGTCCTCCAAGGTTCAGTTCTTCCCCCCACTCTTTTCCTCTTGTATATTAATGACCTTCTTCCATTGACTGGAAATCCTATGCATTGTTTTGCTGATCATAGCACATTGCATTCCACTTTCCTGTTCAATCAGCTTCAACTTCTCAAATATCCACTACCAATTCCTAAATGCTGATCCCCAGGTAATTCTCCAGTGGGGTAAAGACAACTTAGTTGATTTCAATACTTCTAAAACTCAGTCCAGTGTTATATCTCACAAAAAGGATTCTTCTGCTCCTATGCTTATCTTTGGTGACATTCCAGTTTCTAGGCAAGGTGATAGTTCTCTTTTGGGGATTACCCTGACTTTTAATCTCTCTTGGCACAAGCACATTACAAATATTGCTTCCTCTGCATCTAAAAAACTTGGTTTACTTTTTCGCTCTTGCCTTTACTTCTCTTCCAAACAACTGTTCACTCTGTACAAATCGCAATTCTGTCCTACCATAAAATATTGTTCCCACATCTGGGGCGGTAGTGTTTGGCATAAACCTCTCTCTGGGCAGTTAGGTTAATTAATGACTTAACTCTAACTGTATTCGCTGTCTCTATTCGAGTCTCTCTATTCCCTGTTTCATAGACGTAATGTTTCTGCTGCATGCCTTTTCTACAGATACTTCCATCGGCACTGTTCTTCTGAATTGGCTTCTATACTTCCCGCTCTCCGTCTCTCAACACAGTCTGAATGCGTGCCACCACCAACCAACATTCATTTACTCTCCAACTTCAAACTCACAGAACCAACTTTTCATCTTTCTCATTTATTCATTCAACTGCCGTTTTCTGGAACAACCTTCCTTCATACGTATTTTTTGAAAATTACAGTCTTGACACCTCAAAGGCACAGAAGTTCAAGTTTAATGTCAACAAATATCTTCTTTTGTCTTCTCAACCTACAACCCAAGCACTGTACTAAGTACTATAGGTTCTAATACCTCTTGTGTTTGGGATTTTCATAAAAAAAAAAAATCTATCATGCAATGATAAGATCCAGATTAGATTACTGTTCTTTAATCTACTCTTCAACTAGGAATTGGTTAGATTTAATTCATTGGAGTGCATTATGTGTTGTTTCTGGGAATTTCGTACCTTACCCAGTTTATACACAGAGATCCATGAACTCCCATTTAGTCTTCATAGACAAGTTCTTCTTCTAAACAATGCTGCGAAAATTGAAACTTACCCGGACATCCCACATGGCCATATCTCTATAATCCGAAATGGAAAACCTTATATGTGAATAAACCTAGCATATGCAAACTTATGGGTATCTGACTAAAAGAATTACTTTTACAACAGAACTTATGCAAGGATAAAATATACCAAAATACCCCCACATCCCTTCCACCATGGGAAATCAGTTCGGTTGACTGTGACATGGACCTCACAAAATGGAAACAGAACAATATTTCAAAATAACATATAAAACAGCTATTCCTCTTATTTAAAACAATTCTCAGACTATTCTCATCTGTTCACTGATGGCTCCTAGATGGATACACACGTTGGTGCTGCAGTCATCTTGCCAAACACCGACCGGGCTAGCCGGGTGGGTAAAGTGCCTGCCTGGCAACCCAAAGGTCGTGGGTTCGAATCCCACCTCGGGCTTGGATCAAAGTACTGCAAAAATCATGGGAGGTGCATTATGGCCACAGAAGCCAATGCGCCAACAACTACCAAAAAAAAAAAAAAAAAACTTGCCAAACAGCATAATTTCTTAGTCTCTTCCAATAGTGTGCAGTATTTAAAGTTCCGAATTGTTTGCAATAAGTCTTGCACTAGATCACATTGCCAAAACTTCCCTCATAAAAAGTATCATTTTTACAGATTCATTAAGTGCAATATATGGTTTACAGAGAACTCATCCATCTCATCAGTATATAAAAAAATTCTTTCCTGTTTATTACATCTGAGGGGAAAAAAAGCAGAGTCAGATTCACTTGGATTCCTGGACATTCTGGAATAATGGGTAATGAACATGCAGATCAAGCTGAAAACATCTTCCAAATTTAAATTCTCACCACCATAAAATTCCACAAAGTGACTTTAAAAACGTCATTCGAAAGGCCTCTGAAAAGGACACAGACCTGGAAATCTCAAGCTAACAACAAATTATACCAAATGAAACAGCAGCTGAAATTTTAGAAATCAAGCTTTCGGTCAAACATGACGAGGTTTTGCTCTCCTGGCTTCGTATTGGCCACACACATTTAATGCACTCCCATCTAATGAAAGATGATCCTCTGCAATGCTCACACTGTCTGACCCTACTAACAGTGAAGCATGTCATCGTAGAATGTCCACGTTACCAAGTTGCCTGCCAATCAGCTTTCAGATCACATGCAAATGAGCCATTAACCATGAACTCATTATGGGAGAAAAATTAAACATAAATAAACTCTTTACCAGGGCTGTGGAGCTGGAGCTGGAGCTGGAGTCAGTAAAAAAAAACTGACTCCTTGGCTCCAACTAACTTGGCAATCATAATCATGAGATTGGCACATATGTTATATGCTTTAATGCTTCATGGTGTAGTTTCATTTCCCTGTTCTTTTTGTTTACTTTTTTTTTTTTTTTTATGTCCAAACCAGTGAGCGGTTTTCGAATAATACACATTTTATTTTTTCAGCAATGTCAAATGTGTGGAAGCTCTCTACAAGGAACAAAGGATCTAGAACCAAGTCTAATGTGTTTGAATACCTTACAGTCACTGAAGATGATAAATAATATATTTGCACGTGCCAAGTGAATGACACTGATGGCAAGATTTTGATTTGTGGAGCCAAAATTAGTACAACTTTGACCAATAAAATCAGTGTTTCAACATATGCCCAACATACAAGCGAGTACCTTCATCAACTAGTGAAAGGCATTCTGCAAGAATTTGAAATAAGAAAAGATCATGTATTGTGCATTGTGACTGATAATGCCTCCAACATGTCAAGTACCATTGAGAAGTTAAAGACCAAGAGAGAGGTGATTCAATAACAGATGACGAAAGTGAAAGAGATGAATCAAGTGGTGGTGAGACTCCAGAATTTGAACCTTATGATGACGTAGAAGCAGAACTGGATTTAAGTGACATCATGAATGAAATTTCAAGCCTTTCGAGAATCCAGCACATGCATTGTGGTGCTCATACTTTACAGCTGGCAGTTTGTGATGCCTTAGGAAATAAACATGCAACTGCTCTTGTAAGTAAGGTGAGACAGGTTGTACTAGCTGCTAGAAAGCCAAAAACAGAAGCAATAATTAAATGGCATGCTGGAAAAGTAGCAATTTGGATCAAGCTACTAGGTGGGGTAGCACATATATGAAGATGGGCTGGTTACTGGAACTGAAAACTCGTGGCATGGATGGGTACTGGGAAGAAGCCTTCCTGGTGATCACTGCTTTTTTGGTAGCTAAATGGGCAGAAACAACTAAACAACACACACACACACACACACACACACACACACACACACACACACACACACACACACACACACACACACACACACACACTATGCAAACACTACATAAAGCACTACACTCATTTCTGGCCATTGTACACAGTTTTTATATCATCACAGAGAACCATGGCTGAGGTTTAGGGGCCACCTTACATAAGACACAACACATGTCCACATATCCTTATACATACATATCCTTATTGACATGGCCAACCCCGAACTAACACTAACAGAAGTACTGTGGGAACAGGTGCAGAAACTTAAAAACTTGCTTTAGCAACCACATACTACTACAAAGAAAATTCAAGGTGAAAACTTGACTCCTGGTCAGTTCCTAAAGGAATGGAAGCATCTGATCTAATGCCTCTCCAAGATATATGGTCCAATAGCTGAAGGTGTCATGACTTCCATGGAAGTTAAGGAAAAATCTTTATTGGGAAATGATGTAATATTAGCTAGCGTTTATGTTGATCTCAAGTACAGATGTTTATTCACAGATGGACAACAAAGCAATGCAAAGGAAGCTTTATGTGGTATAGCACTCAGAATAAGAAACCCTCAAGAATGCCCAGCCCCAGGAGATGAAGCAATCCGCCATCATCATCACCTAATACTAATTCCAAAGATGATTTTTTTTTTTTGTTCGTTGTTGGCTTCTATGGCCATAATGCACCTCCCAAAGGGTTTTTGCATTTTTACTCTGATCCAAGCCCAAGGCGGGATTCGAACCTGCAACCTTTGGGTTGCCAGGCAGGCACTTTACCCGCCTGGCTAGCCCAGTCAGCTCTGAAGATGAGTTTGATTTTGAAAAGATTATTGACAAACAGCATAGCTCGAAAGGCTGTTGACTGGAATTAGAAAAAGGTGTACCACATGTTACTCCTATTAGTACATTGACTCAATTCAAGTTAGAAGTATGTGTCCCTCACTGAAGTTGAAAAAATTTATCAACAATCAAAAGTGTCAGTAAAAGATGCAATATTAAAGTACCCTAAAATCATACAAGATGTTGCACAACTGGTGTTTGCATTGTCCCCTGCTCAAGCCAGTGTAGAGCATTTACTTTCAGCTCTAAAAATCATTAAATCAAATTTTAAAGCATCAATGAAACAGGACTTGCTTGAGGCAATATTGTTCTTAAGAACAAACTGCTATACATAATTAAAAATTTGAAAATTTGGTTTTTAAGGGAATTAAAGTTAATTTGCATGTTTTAATATGGCAAATATAAGTCAATGTTTTTTCCTATAATGCAATAAGTTGTCTTCAGTTCATAATTCATTCATTTTTGTTCCTTTTGTTTGCTAAATTATATGTCAAATTAACTGTGTATTTTTAACCTGTAATGTAAAGATCATTCCAACAGTGTTTTCATTTTTCAGTTGGGCATGATCATTGCTCACTTCAACAGTTCAAAACTAAATCAAGATTTTGATAAATTAATTATCTTCGGCTCCACACCTTGCTGTTTACATACCTCAGTTCAATAAATCTTACAAACCATATGTAATATGCCAACGTCAGTAACAACGTAATTGGAAATAAAACTTGAACAGGCGCAATATAACCAAAACAGCTCTTGTGCCATAAAACCACAAACAACAACAACATAGTTTACGCCAATGTTAACATAAATATGCTATAGGTCGCAATAGAATTAGTTCTTATTGTTCCAACAGAAAATTAGCTCATGCATATATTAACATTTATGAACTCTAAATCACTGTACAAAAGCAAAGCAAAGCCAAAAAAAAAAAAATTCTATTAGTATTAAACCAAATAACTATTCATACTTTCAATGTGATACTTCTCCCTGCTTTGCCGAAAACAGACGGCTGATGAGTGGTGGAATCGTTGACAATACAAGTCTCACTTCTTCATCAATGGGTCTGAGTCTCTCCCTCTTACGGTGCCTCCATTAGCCAGGTGGGCAGGAGCAGCAGTGTGTAGCACACGCTTCTTGATTAGACCGGGGTTCGAGCCCGTGAGCCACCAAATATGGAGGATACGGAAAGGTCAGGGAATGACCACAGCATATCCCGGAGCAATATGGCCTTAGTTGCTAATGCTTCTGAAAACCAAATAACAACGACATCTCTTTATCTCTCCCTCTTTGATGTTTTAATTTCAGTCAAAGTCGAAAAGCCAAGTTCACACAAATATGTAGTTGAACATGGTAATAACGTATTAATTGACATCTCAGAGCTAGCCGAGTATTCTTTTCTTATTGACAACTAAAATGTGTCCAACCACACTTCACAATGTTTAAATCGCAATGTTCTGTCCGCGTTTAGATTTGTACATTCATCGGAAGAGATTTTGCATCTGCCACAAATGGATCACGAACCCAGTCAAAATCTTCAACACTCTCTGCAAAATAATCCTAGAACTTCTGCTTCAAGTCATCTAAATGTTCTTTAATGAAGTCCATCACCACTTTATTACCAGCAGCAGCATGCAGCCATACAGTTAGGAACATCTCAAACGACCAATTTGCAATGTGTTGTATCCACAAATCCAGCTTATTCTGAAAGCCTTGAATCTTCCATACTCATAAAAATATTTTCGTTCTTGCCTCGCATTTTTTGGTTCAGCTCATTCAGGTGAACAAAAATATTGGAAAGATATGCCAACTTGGTCACCCATTCATCATCTGCAAATAATTCTGCATACTCATGCCCCTCCTCTTAAGTTCAAAAAGGTACATTAACACTTTTCCACATGACAATCACCATACTTCTGTATGTGGCAGGAGAGTGTGGTGTGTTCAGATCCCATTTCCTGACACAAAATGGAAAAAATCTGCAAATTGAGGGGCCGCGATTTGATGAAGTTAATGACTTTTACTATTTCGTCCAGCACAAGTTTCAGACCAGATGGCAAAGACTTGGCAACAATAAGTTCATGGTGAATAAGACAGTGATCACATCATATGACAGGATTCACTTCGTGCACTTTAGCCACAAAGCCTTTAACTTGACCTGTCATGGAAGCAGCTCCGTTTGTGCAAACACTAACACAATCCTTCCAATTTAATTCATTTTGGAGCATATATTCATTGGTAACACAAAATATTTCTTAACCAGTGGCTCGCTCTGGTAGTACTTTGCAAAAAAGAAATTTGTTGCAATTACATCTCCATCGATGAACCAAATGTTGTCAAGAATTTGAGCGTGATTGCTAAAATCTGTAGACTCGTTGATCTGAAGTGAGAACTTCTGACTGCTGTTGATTTTCTCCTTTATAATGTCTTCAATGTCACTGGACAAATCACTGACTCGGCGACTGATGTGTCAGCTGAGAGTGGAATTTTTGAAATTTCATTAGCAGCTTCTGGGCCCATGAGTATCTCCACCATCTCTTTACAAGCTGACATTAACGAAGTTTCTGCTATTGTGTGTGGCTTTTTGGCCTTTGCGATAAGTTCGGCTACTTTTTAGCTAGCTTCCTGTACTTTTTCCGAAACATGTACCGACAAAGTCATGAACTTTGCCTGTTTTTTGTTTTGTTGCAACAACTGTCACAAATAATTGATATCTTTGCATGCCAGAGAAGAATATTTTGTTGAGAATTGTCTTTTCAGTTTATTGGGAACCATAGCAGCATTGCTCAGTTTTTCTCCGCCCACAACACACTCTGGGATTGGGCATGATTCATCACCACACCAGAAAAAAACCACAAGACAAATAATTATCGCTATACTCTCCGCACACTAATTTTTGTTTCTTTTTTTCGGGCTCGTCACTTTCAGAACTTGCACTCGTGGATGGAATACTCCTCACGAGGAATTTGTCCATTGTTAAAAAAAGAAAATAGTAAAATCAACCATGTTATGGTTTGCGATCATAAGTTTTCTGACTATTTCAGAGCACAGCTGTGAGGAATCTGAAAGTGATAGACACGGGGACCAATCCCTTTGAACAGAGGGAGGGGGCACATCTATCGCTTTAAAATATAATCTTATAACAAAGGGTGGTTGCATCAGCACAGGAACAAAGTAATAAAGTCGAAGTGGCACGGACAAACAGACAAATATTAAAACAAGCCAATAAAATAATAAAAGACGGGTTGTTTTGCTTATCCTTACACTTTTAAGGAACAACACGTACATATCTAACTTTAACGAACAGCATCTTATTTCAGTCAGCACAGCTACAAAATGAGAAATATTGGATGGGCAAACACACAAATAACTTGAGAAGGCAAGTGTTGGATACTCACGCGAAAAATAATTTACTGTCCCACACGTACAACATTATGTTTCAGTAAAAATGGCATTACAAACATATAAAAACTATAATTCGGAGTAAATAATGTACAGTTAATTTCTTAAAATAGATAAAAGTTCTCAGTTGTCAATTTCTAATCATAATGCGTATAGTATTAGTTATACAATTTCAGCAAAGTTCGCGGCACACTGGTTTTGGAACACTGACTTACGCAGCCTGACTTAAAAGCCTTCCAGATCATTCCAATCAACCGCTACTTTTCACTCCTGAAAGGATAACATTCTATAAACTCACTGAAAATAGACCCACTGGGGTTAGACTACAAAAGTTGATTTACTGCTGGAATGTACATTTCGAAAAGATTCAAAAATAGTAAAATACACGATCCACCCCAGTCCACAAATCTACCTCACTGTGACACATATTTCCAACAATGGGGGAAAATGTGGTGGAATGAAGAATGCACAAAAGCAAAGAAGTTGAAAATTAAAGCATGGAATTTATTTTTTATAAATGCCCAGCCACAGTTAATCTTCTTAATTACAAAAGCTAAGGGCAAAAGCACTTCTCATTCAAAGACAAGTCAAGATTTCCCAGATTAGGTTTGCATCTACTGAAGATAGAAACACTAACTCCAGGTTATTATGGAAGAAAATTAGGCAGATTTCTGCCAAGTTTCCATCTATTCTTTTCCCAATTCTTTCGTGGAATCTGCAATAACTCTCTGCTTCTGAAGACATAGCAAATGGCTTGGGCAAAACCTTGGTCCAAGAAGAATGTCATATCTCCCTGCAATATCAAACAGTTGCACTCAGCTCATACTAGTCTGAACTCCCATGCCTGCAAAATCTATACTGATGGATCGAAAACTGCCAGTATGGTAGGGGCTGCTGCAGTTTTTCCTTCACTTATTATTATTATTATTATTATTATTATTATTATTATTATGCCATATGGTGCAAGGAAGCCTGAGGCTTATGCCGCACCAGCCAAAAAAAAAAAATTTCTGAACTGCCGAGAGATAGAGAGAGAGAGAGAGAGAATCACCAAAGAAGAGAAGAATGATGATACCCGGCTCAGGACCTGGGTGTGCCAAGCCCATACTCAGTGAGCCCCTGAAGTTAAATATAGTTACAGCCTCACTACCATTCACCTGTAGTGTCTTAACTGCTGAATTGTATGCCCTCAGGTTAGCACTTAGTAAGATTATTGAGCTTTCCATCTCACCTGTAATTTACACCAACTCCCTCAGTGCTGTCTCTGCCATAAGGAAGAATTTCTCATCTTCTCATTCTATCTTGAAATTCATTCATTCATTCCTAGCTATTCTTCTCCAGCGTGTCCAATCAGTTTTTGTTGGATCCCTGGCCATTCTGACATTACGGGACCTCAACCTGCTCTTTCACAATATCCTCGGGTTCTTTGCGCTGACTATAAGCCTATCATTTGCAATGCATGCTACGATAACTGTTCACAGATCTGTAAAAGTAACACCAACAATAAACTACCAGATAAAACAAGATCAAAAGCTGTGGCTCTCTGGCTTCTGATGAAACAAGAGAGGAAGTGGCATTGGAAATATCGAGAACTGGACACACTCATCATACTCATCTCTTCTTGTTATTGGGAATCACCCCAGTGCTGATTCAGTTTCCAGCAAATGACTGAAAAATTGCAGTTAGGCAAAGAAAGACCCAGTTCAAACTTAACCATTCAGCGGGAATTGAAGAATTTGGCATTTGATAGTGGTGTGCCCATACAAATCCGCTTATTTCTGCAAAATGACTTGACTGTAGTGATGCTGCCAATGCCAATACTAGACTGTAGAATAGTGGAAAAGGTTATGTGGTCTAACAAGTCTGATTTGCATTATTTTGCACCAATGGTAGGGTGAAAGTGTGACATGAACCTCATGAAGCCATGTATCCTTTTCCTTGTGGGTAGCAAAGTTGAAATTATCACTACCTTCTCCACTCCAGCTGGAAAAGACCCGAGTACGAATTTTGTCATTGACATGAGGGACTTTTATAAACCTTTTTCACAATGGGGCTTGGTCAGTCACTCTCAGGCTAGGGTGGCATGTTTTTTTTTTTTTTTCTCTCCTGTAAACTCGGCTTTTTCGCCCATACATAAAATCGAATACAGAACACATGCAATTTATATAAAGTTATACTGTGGGGCTCCGCTCCCTGCTCACCAATCTCTGTGGGTGAAACATATTACATTCTACATATTACTTTTCTACGTAATATGTAGAGGTATGATGGAGTAAGTCAAATATTTTCTACGTAAAAGACACCTGTCGAAATGCACTGATCGACATCTAATCTAATATATAAAAGAAAATAGAAAGTGTAAGAAAAAACTATAAAAAGAAATTGTGTGGATGTTGAGTGAATGAAAGTTATTATTAATTGCATGTTCTTTCTTAGCCTCTTCACTGGACAGACTGATTGCTATGCAGCCCCTCGGGGGCCTCATGGTTATCCAAGCTGACACCATGCTGTAGCTTTTCCTAGCGGTATAGTGTGGGATGCTGCACTGACCATTGGGGTAACCCCCAGGCCAGTGCGGGACAGAGCTACAAAGAGCACACTCCACCATAGGAATCTCTTTCCCTATGTTCTTTTATTCCTACCACCTGGGGTGGTTAAGTGTCCTTTCCTCACCCTGGATGGCCCCTATTCCCTTTTTGCATGGTGGCTCACCTCACCAACCACTTCCAACTCCCACCCTCTGGACCCGGATGAGCTTCCTGTACCAGGGCCAGGGGTCCCCTTACTGTCTCCCCTTTCAAATCAGGTGAGTGCCTCAACTACTCCCCCCCTGTTCTCTGCCCCTTTATCCCACCCTCTTTCTATCTCCCCATTACTATCAATAAATTTTTTTTCTTTTCTTTTTTTTTTTGGGCTCTCCTTGGTGGTGGTTGTTGTTATTTAGGAGCATTAGCAACTAAGGCCATATTATTCTGGGGATATGCGGTGGTCATTCCCTGACCTTTCCGCATCCTCCGTATTTGGTGGCTCACGGGCTCGAACCCTGATCTAATCAAGAAGCATGTGCTATGCACTGATGCGCCTGGCTACAGAGGCGCCACTCTCCTTGGATGCCTAGGCTACACCAGGGTTCACCCCACCAGAGCTTTCTAGCTTTCTTCTAATGTGTTCTGGCCCGCTTCCCCCAGCACAGTGATGGAAACTGCTGGAGTTAGTGGCTCTCCACAGGCCCCTGGCTAATTGGCCAAAGGAACAACACAACCCACACACTAATACTTCACAAAACACACATTAACACACACACTCTGGCCTTATGCAGAGTATTGTATTCTGCCCAGAATAAAAACAGAGTTGGGGGAGATCCCCGGTGCCACCAGACAAAAAACACCATGTCACTATGATTGATATCTAATCAGGAAATAATCAGTATAATTATTTACCTGTGCATTCAGTCACTATGTAATTATTTATAAAGGTCACTTAGGAAAAGGCCTTTTGCTTCGGGTTTCATAATGCATGAGGAATATTGTTGCATCCCAAAGAACAGGACTAAAATATGTAACTGAAATATTTACAAACTATACAAATGTGTAAAATATTTACAAAATACTAAACTACTGTATTTACAAATATACAATATTCATTAATATATAAAAATGTTACAATGGAACATCAAATGTTAGACAGTGAAGCCTGAGGTTGGTGAACATTATGGAGGCAGTTGTCATTAATCAATTGCATTTGTAGTGGCATAATTGCCTCGCTCTCTTTTCCCATTGGCTCGAATATTATTATTATATTATTATTATAATTATTAGCCGTATGGTGCAGAAGCCTGAGTCTTATGCTGCATCAGCCAAAAAAAAAAAATTTCTGAGTTACCCTGAGAGAGAGAGAGAGAAAACACATCAAAAGTAAGGAAATCATCAAGGAAGAGAAGAATGATGATATCCAGTCTCCGGACCCTGGGTGTGCCAATCCCATACTCACCAGATGTAAGATCCTGGGGTATAGATATCACAAGGAAAAAAACTTCTTTAATGTATAGAGAGACAAGGTGCAAATGGCTTAAGTTGCTGATGCACCTAAAACTCAACAACAATACATGCATCCAGACTGCCTAGTGGAATCCATGCCATGCTTTGTAAGAGATCTACTTCGAGAAGAGGTGCCCCTAATAGACATTGAATAACGTTTTCTAAGTTTTTGGCCAGTGATTTACTATGGAACGATCACCTCCTTGTTTCTGGTGGCAGATTCATGTATATTAGTGACACCCCCCCCCCCACCATAATGAGCAATTTAGCACTGTCCACACTGCTCATTGACCTTTATGTCATAGAATTTACTTCCAGGCCTGTGACACTACTTTGAGTGCATTACCATCCAATTGGTATGCTATTCCGGGATATTAGTGCTTCCCATATGGGCGCCTCCGTAGCCAGGTGGATAGGAGCAGCAGTGCGTAGCACACGCTTCTTGATTAGACCAGGGTTCGAGCCCGTGACCACCAAATACGGAGGATGCGGAAAGGAGCAATATGGCCTTTCCCTGACCTTTCCATTATACCATTTTAATAATCCCTTTTCATTATACCATTTTAATAATCCTAAAAATTGCGGAATGCTTAAAAAAAAAATGGTCTGCGTGTACCTCACAGACATTTTATTTGGCCCGCCATTTATAAAGGTTGCCCACCCCTGCTATAAACAGCACAATGCTTCTGGCTCAAGTATACATATGCTTACCAACTGTTGCAATTTACGATGTAGAATACAAAAATATCTTTCACTGTAAATCTCGGCAGTTCATTGTAATATACTTTGATTATAGTTTCTCTATCATTTTGCAAAAACTCATTTTTTTGTTTATTTTGAAAACAAATACAGGCAACCCCGTATAACACAGTACTTCTACAAGACGGTTTTGCTCTAACAGATGTAGGATAGATGTCCGGAAATTTGCCTTTAGCCAGCGGGTGGTTGGTGGGTGGAACAGACTTCCATCCCTTGTCGTGGAAGTTGATAGCCTAAATAAGTTTAAGGCTCAGCTGGACAGGTATTTCGAACGAACAGTGGGGTGAAGTGGAAGTGGTTATTTTTATTTATTTATGTTACTTTTTTTTTTTTTTTTTTTTTTTTTTTTGGCTGATGCTGCATAAGCTTGCTTTCTTGCATCAAATGCCTCTACTAATGCTAATGCTAATGCTAACACGGTTAGAGAATTGTGAGAAATCTCGAATAACACGGTATTTTTTCGCTTTTGAGCTGGGCAAACCCTTCTATTACGTTGGATGTAATTTTTCAACGTTTCCATTCCTTTTTGTGAATCTCTGCTGTTGACATGCTAATTGTTATCACCTTCGTGATATTTTTCTAAAGCATATTTCTGGAGGTCACTACCATAAAACAATTTGCTCTTTCTGGTTTAAACGGGTAGTAAACTCATCATCTTGCATTTGCAATAGTACCGACAGCTGGAATTCTGTGGGTTTTCATGTTATTATGGTGAAATATGTTTCCCCTTCCAGTATTCAATCATATAAAAACATAAATAAATTTTCAGAAACTCATTACTCCGTATCTCACTTGCAATTTGTGCGTGCCCTGTTCTTTGTTATTAATTGCTTATCGTTTTTACTGTTTTAAGTTTTACAACCAAAAAAAAAAGTCGGGGAACAGAAATATTAGCATTAGCAAGGGCACATGATGCAAGAAAGCAAGCTTATATAGCATCAGCCAAAAAAAAAAAAAAAACACCCCTTATTTCACCCATCCCCTTGCTCCAAATGTTTGTCAAGTTCTGCCTTGA
Organism: Mastigoproctus giganteus; assembly: GCF_048544385.1. Taxonomy (NCBI): domain Eukaryota; kingdom Metazoa; phylum Arthropoda; class Arachnida; order Uropygi; family Thelyphonidae; genus Mastigoproctus; species Mastigoproctus giganteus. Next base: position 3,366,891 of record NC_143588.1, read on the forward strand.
ATCTATTTAAGCTATCAACTTCTACAACGACAGATGGAAGTTTGTTCCAGCAATCAACCACCTGCTGGCTAAAGGCAAACTTCCGCACATCTATCCTACAACTGTCTTTCCTCAATTTGAATTTATGCCCTCACAGGTGATTATTCTGAGCAAGAGGAAGAATCCCATCAGCATTGAGCATGCTCAAACCATTCAAAGCTTTATACACCTCAATCAGATCACCTCGGAGGTGCCTAGTCTCCAGACAGTGTAATTTGCAAAACTTAAGCCTTTCTTCGTAAGTGCAACCCTTTGTTCTGTTCAGTAATCTTGTTGTCCTTCTCTGTACGTATTCGTTCCAACAGCTATACATCCTTATTAAAGTGAGGCCTCCAGACCTGTATACAGTACTCAAGGTGTGGCCTGACCATTGCCTTATACAAGGGGATAATCACCTCCTTATCCCTGCTAGAAAACGTGCTGTATATCATTGACAAGACACCATGAGCTACTCTTGCAGACCGTCTGCACTGCTTAGAAAACTTCATATCTGCCTGCACAATTATCCCCAGGTCCTTTTCATTCTCTACCACTGTCAGTGCAGTACCACAGAATTGATACGTTGCTCTGGGGTTATTGTTTCCCATATGTAGTACTTTACATTTGTCGATGTTAAACTTCATTTGCCACCTCTCAGCCCATCTGCTCAACTTTTCTAAATTTGCAGCAGCGTACTGTCATTAGTGTCCTTAACAACCCTGCCAACCTTCGTATCATCTGCAAACTTGGACATTAAGCTTGATATACCATCATCATTATCATTTATAAATACAGAAAACAACAATGGACCCAATACTGAATCCCGAGGGACTCGCTAATAATATTAGTCCACGAAGAGCAGTGTCGATTAGTATATACATATTACAGCATGTAATCTATGTATGTAAGCGTAAATTTATTTTTATTTTGCTAACTGGAAAATATTCTTCCAATTTTCACATATCTTTTAACATTGGTAATGTAATAAAGTTAAATTTGTGCTTTATATCTTTACTTTTATAGCCTGTGGATAATATTCCTCCTATTTTCTCTTATTAGAAACACCGTTTAAAACGGTATTTTATTATGAAGAATCCATCACAAAGTGATTTGATTACAGTGAACCAATCATAAAGCGAGGGTCCACTGTATTTTTGAGAGATCCCTGGGTTTTTCTGTGCTTGTTTGAGAGCATAAAAAATTGTGACTTGAAGCGTGCAGTTCATGACTTTTAACGTTTTTGTAAGGTTATTTTGGTTTTTATTTGATCGTTTATTCATTTTTCTGGGTATGTATTACTAAACTTTGTTCTTTGAATGAGCTTTTTGAATTACGAATTCTGTCCTTTCAGTGTACTTGAGTAATCACCCAAAATCACAGCATATCACAAAACAGCATTAGAACTCATTTATTGGGGAAGGATGCTACGTGGTTGTTTTCCATTAACTATGGTTATGGTTGTTTTTCCATAACCTTAATATATAGAATTGTATGTGAACAGCCTAATAAACTACTCAGAATAATCACCTGAGAGGGCATAAATTCAAATTGAGGAAAGACAGATGTAGGATAGATGTGCGGAAATTTGCCTTTAGCCAGCGGGTGGTTTCTAGGTGGAACAGACTTCCATCCCTTGTCGTGGAAGTTGATAGCCTAAATAAGTTTAAGGCTCAGCTGGACAGGTATTTCGAACGAACAGAGGGGTGAAGTGGAAGTGGTTATTTTTTATTTATTATTTTTTTTTTGGCTGATGCTGCATAAGCTTGCTTTCTTGCATCAAATGCCTCTGCTAATGCTAATTACTATATTATTAATAATCACGTGGTATAAGAATGGTTTTAATATAATAATAACCTTAATCATTAATTAGAGTTAAAACTAAGAGCAGAACAGTCACCCGCCACCTAGAGGTGACAGAAAAATGTTCTGTTGGATCCCTGGCTGTGCTGGAATACCAGGAAATGCCAGAAGCAAGAAACCCCTCTGATAACAGCCACATCCAGATTCCTTATACAGATTAAAAATCAATTGTATGCAGAGAATGCAATGAAAAGTGGACATAATTTGACTTAAACCAGGTAGATAAGTTACAGATCATAAAGCAGAATCCACAGCTATCGAAATCCAGCTTCTGATCAAACAGACATGAAGAGGTGCCGGTCAGAGCACGTATTGGTCTTACTCACCACACACATCTCTTTTTGTTGCTAGATGATCCCTAGCTTTCTTGCACTGCAGTTCACTACTAACTGTAAAAACTATAGAATTTTTTTTTTTGGGTCTGCCTCTAAGAGGCAGAGTGTGGACAACGTTGGGTCCCATTAGAGGCCCCAGCGACTAAATGACCAGAGGAACAACGGTACACGACACTACACATGTACAAAATCCATACACTTTTAAACCTCTGGCATTGACAGTGTTCTGTTTCACACCCACAGTGTATAGCACGCGGAGATGGGGGAAACCCCTGGTGCCGTTTGACACTAAACACACTCTTCACTCTACTAACTGTAAACATAAAGCTAAAAATGGAACTAAAATATCTCGGGATAGCTCTGGATAAGAACATGTCACTAACCCTCATCTCAATTGCCTACATAACAAAATCAGGAATTACTCTGTTGTGATTTCCAAAGTTACCAGAAGAGACAGGGGCTTGAAAAAGAGGACTCTCTCCCTTTTCTACAAGGCTGTTTTATCCCGGCTCTGCCATATGCCACAGGTGTGTGATACAACAAAGCAATCACTGCAGTAAACAGTAGAAAACTAGACACAATACAGCGCTCTGTCCTCCTGACTATCTCCAGAGCGTGTTATACGGTCAGCACCCACCTCCTCCAGGTCCTTCTTAGATCCTTCCCCTGGACCTGGAAATTGTGAGCTGTGAGCTGCTTTTCCAACTGTCCAAATGGAGTGTGGCCACCTGCATTGGCTTCACCACCGATCCAACAAACAACACAACTGCTGAAAAGAGGCGTCTAACGACACACCTGTTGCAGACCTGGCAGGCCCGATGGTCCGACTCCCCCAAAGGAGCCATAACACGGAAATTCTTCCCAGTTGTACACGGGATATATCCAAGCCAGCCTGTATGGTTTGCTCCAGGCCTCCATATTACCTTTCTCCTCACGTGGCATGGGTCCTTCAGAAGGAAACTCTACGGCTTTGGTCTCTCAAATTCACCGCAGTGTCACTGCGGAGAGGAAGAAACCTGGGACCACCTCGTACATGAATGTCCTACCTACTAGGACCTGCACAGCATCCTCATGACATAGACCCAGTTCACACTCAGGAACCAAGAACAGCTCGTGTTGCAAAATGACAGGACAAGAATCTAAACAAGACTTCAGTTATAGCTCGGACACAGCATGGTTTTGTTAAGGGAAAGTCTTGCCTGACCAATTTGATTGGATACTATGATGCAGTCACAAAAGAACTGGATGCAGGGAATAACTTTGATATTATATACTTGGATCTTAGAAAGGCTTTTGATACGGTTGCACATGGAAGACTGCTGCACAAATTGGAGCAGTGTGGCATTGGAGGCAAATTGCTGCTCAGGCTCAGGTCCATTATTGTTTTCTGTATTTATAAATAATATTGATGATGGTATATCAAGCTTAATGTCCAAATTTGCAGACGATACAAAGTGGCAGGGTTGTTAGGGACACTACTGATGCTGTGCTGCTGCAACCGGATCTGGAAAGGTTGAGCAGATGGGCTCAGAGGTGGCAAATGAAGTTTAACATTGACAAATGTAAAGTACTACATATGGGAAACAGCAATCCCAGAGCAACGTATCAACTCTGTGGTACTTCACTGACAGTAGTAGAGAATGAAAAGGACCTGGGGGTAATTGTGCAGGCAGATATGATGTTCTCTGAGCAGTGCAGACGGGCTGCAAGTGTAGCTCATGGTGTCTTGTCAATGATATACAGGAATTTTTCTAGCAGGGATAAGGAGGCGATTATTCCCTTGTATAATACAATGGTCAGGCCACACCTTGAGTACTGTATACAGGTCTGGAGGCCTCATTTCAAGAAGGATGTAGAGATGCTGGAACGAGTACAGAGAAGGGCAACAAGATTAGTGAATGGAACAAAGGGTTGCTCTTACGAAGAAAAGCTTAAGTTTTGCAAATTACAGTGTCTGGAGACTAGGCACCGGCGAGGTGATCTGATAGAGGTATATAAAGCGTTGAATGGTTTGAGCATGCTGAATGCTGATGGGATTCTTCCTCTTGCTCAGAATCACCTGAGAGGTCATAAATTCAAATTGAGGAAAGACAGATGTAGGATAGATGTGCGGAAATTTGCCTTTAGCCAGCGGGTAGTTGGTTGGTGGAACAGACTTCCATCCCCTTTTGTGAAAGTTGATAGTCTAAATAAATTTAAGGATCAGCTGGACAGGTATTTCGAACGAATGGAGGGGTGAAGTGGAAGCGTTTTTTTTTTTTTTTTTTTTTGGCTGATGCTTGAGCTTTAGCACAAGCTAGCTTTCTTGCATCATATGCCTCTACTAATGCTAATGAAGAACATTACTGTGCCTTCTCGCAGGAGCTTTTTTCAAGACAAAAATCTCTTCCACAACCATAGAATCCCAGACTGACACCTCATAAAGCTACTGGCATGACTTCTCAGCGTCTACAAGCCGACAACGATCAGTCTAAATCCTCCAAACCCTGTGACTTTTAAGAGACTATGCTGCAAGAACCAGAGGAGAGAATAAGAAAAGAAAGGGAAAGAATAAAGTACAAGGAAAGAAGTAAGAGAGTGAAATGCTTTGAAGGAAAGAAAGAGAAACATATTGACTACGACAAGCAAACCTGGACGGGATTCTGCCCCACGCGTCAACATCCTGGCGGAGCTTAATTTGAGTGCAGAAATACCTGCCTGTACTAGCTATCTGCGATCCCACAGCATCTTGCTGCCAAAACGCCACCTGGCGATCTGGACTTGGCATCTTGCCTGGCCACTTCCATTCCCTCTCCCCAGCGGGGTGAGGAAGGGGACAGGGTCTTTTCCATCTCCTCGCCGACCCCCTCCCCTTTTCCCTCCTGGTGGGGCATGGTTCTGCCCCACTGACTTCCTTGCGTGCCTCCTCTATGGGCCCCATATTTCTGAATTTTCTCTCCAGTCTTCTCCCCCCCCTCTACCTCAATGCAAGCACATGTCCCATAGACCTAAATTTAAATACATTCAAATTAACTTTTGCCCATATTCTAGGCATTTCCTATTCAAGCGACACTACCCTTTGCAATTGAAATAAAAGTAATTAAATGAATTTTTTTTTTTTTTTTTTTTTTTGGGTCCTAGCCACTGAAATCCCAGGAAATTAGGTGGCAGGACCTGCTAGAGTAAATAATTATAATACTGGTGTACCTGGTCTGCCTCCATGGGACGAAAGTGGGCAACATTGGGCCTCAGCAGGGGTTCAGCAGCTAAATGACCAATGTCTAAATGTTCAGCAGCTAAATGACCAACGGTACACAACACTAAACATGTACAATATCCATACACTTTTAAATCTCTGGCATTTCCAGCAAACTGGCACACACAACACAATGCAAGCGACGCGGAGATGGGGGAAACCCCTGGTGCCGCTTGAAACCAAATGCACTTTACTTTACTTACTAACTGTAAAACATTTTCATATTGAGTCATATCGTAATCGTATTGTTGGGGAGAATTCCAATCTAACTGAGTTTTTTAACTCCTAAAATTGATAAATTTTATATGCTCTTCTAAATCCACTTTAATAATACATTTTCTCACACCACAAGCGACCCCGAGTGCCTAGTGATATTAGTAACCACGGCTCCTTTTCATAGTGATTATCTGGTATGCTTTATTGTAAATATGTTTCTCCTTAGTTTTGCAAGTCCGTTTGACTCTTGAGTATTAGAATTTAATAGATATATTCAAATAATATAACCTAGAAAGGAAAGTACCTTTCTTTACCTCCCTTTTTTATTTTTAGTTCATACTAACCTTCTCTTGGCTTGGATCACTAGGTGGCACCACTCTTGCCTCCATGGCGGGGCTGGTAACTTGGGAGAAAAAGATAATCTCCCAAGGCCAAAAAGAGCACGTCACGAGTAAATCAAACTCTGACTTATCTGAGCTGCCAGACGCACATCATTTAAAAATAAAGATAATTCCATTGCAGGAACTTCCAAACGTCAGAAACAGCTGAGACAGAGACATCCATTTCCAACTTTCTTGATCATTCAGTCAACTGGTGAAAATGCAATTGGCGAACTCTCACCATTAAGAGTTCAAAAGAAATTAGAAAGTAGAACTGGATCTCTCAAGTCTGTAAAAAGACTGAGATCAGGAGGTATTCTTATCGAGACCTCTAATGCCAAACGTTCTGAGCGACTGTTGAGCATTAATCTCTTTACAGGGTTACCAATAACTGTAACACCACACAGATCACTGAACACCTCTAAAGGAGTAATCTCAGACTGGGATTTATTAGATGTATCTGAAGAGGAAATGCTAGAAGAACTGAAAGATCAAGGAATAATTCAAGTTAAGAGAATCTCCACCAGAAAAGATGCCAGTCTGACACATACAGGAAATCTGATATTGACATTTAACACACCACATCGTCCAACATCTATTAAGGCCGGATATCTGGTATGCAATGTCAGACCATATATTCCAAACCTGCTACGGTGTTTCTGATGTCAGAAGTACAGACATTCCCAGACAGCTTGCTGGGGAACCCCTACTTGTGCAAAGTGTGGTTCAATAGAACACAATTACAAAGCCTGCACTGTCCCTCAACCAATCTGCCCAAACCAAAACAGATCACCCTGCCTATGCTGGAACATGTGAACGATGGAAAAACGAAAAATTTATTCAGAAGTATAAAACAAGCCATAATGTTTCCTATCAAGAAGCAAAGCGGAGCATCTCACCACCAACCCATCCAAACAGACCTACATACGCCCAAATCACCAAAAAATAGCAGTCAACAGCAAAGCAAACTGAATTATCAGTACCCCCCAAAAGAGTCTTTTTCAAATTACCTCAAAACCTTGTACAGTGCAACCCAAACTCAAGCAGTCAATACACCAATATCCATACCTCCCGAAAAACTTAACCCCCTCCCGGACGAAGAAATCAAAGAAAAACAAATCTAAACTTCCAGAAATCAAGAGGAAATGGATATTTATGAAAAATCTGCAGATGATGCTGTCCTAGAAATTTTTGTGGAAGAAGACATGGACATGAGAAAGCCTCACTTTCCAAAAAAAAAGATAAAAACAAGAGCGAAAAACAGAGAACTTCAACAACACGAAAACGTTCTGAAAGCCTAACAAGATAATGAACACAATAATTCAGTGGAATAGTCGTGGTTTCCTTGCCAATATTGATGACGTATATGATTTTACCTCAGAATATACTCCAATATGTCTCTGCCTTCAAGAGACATATTTAAAACCTCAAGATACACCAAAACTGTTTGCGTATAATATCTTTAGAAAAGACAAAACTCACTAAAATACTGCACATGGTGATCCAGCTATTTTAGTAAACCCACGTGTTCCTACCAAGCTTGTCTTACTGAATTCTCCACTTGAGGCAGTAGCCGTCCGAATAGCTGCTAACATTCACATTACACTATGCTCCTTGAACATTCCACCTAGTTATAAAGCTTACAATTAAATGATCTAAATAGTCTCATAGCCCAGCTCTCCACATCTTTCCTCATTCTGGTAGATTTAAATGGACGTCATACACTATGGGCTAACAGCCACATTTGATCAGAGAGGAAAAGTAATTGAACAATGTTTAGACGACAACAACCACCTTCTAAATGATGAGTCACCAACATATGTTCACCTTCCTTCTGGAACTAATACTGCAATAGACTTGTCCATCTGTTCAGCAACCCTGTATACTACTCTAAAGTGGACAGTAAACAATGATACAATGCATAGTGATCATTTTCCCATACTTCTTGATTTAATAAAGAAGCCTTCTTATCAACCTACTAAAATTCTGCAGTGGCTCACTGATAAGGCAGATTGGCAGTCTTATGAAAAACTAGCTAAATTTGACACGGAAATAATCCAAGAATCCCCAACCGACTAAGTGGTTGTCTGTATCACAAAAACAATATTACATGCAGCAGAAAAAACCATACCGAAATCCTCTTCAAAATTGCTAATACACCAAAAACTCTGGTGGAGTGAGTGCGGTGCAGCTAAAAAAGAACAAAATAAAGCGTGGAATAACTTTCGTCGCAGTTCAACTACAGCTAATCTTATCCAGTTTAAATGAGCAAGAGCTAGGTATGTTATGTGCAGTAATAAAAAGCTGCTTGGATCTGCTTTACTTCAACCATCAATTAAGAAACCCCTACACATAAAATTTGGAAAATAATCAGAAAAATAAGTGGCAAATATCAGACAACCCATGTGCGTATATAGAGAGGACAGGACATTTCTGACCTTGTTCAAATTGCCAATATCTTAGGGAAAGCTTTTCCCAAAGCAGCAATAGAAAGTTACACACCAACCAGAAGATTTAAAACAAATACAGAAAAACAAAAATTAAACTTTTCATCAAAAGGGAATGAATAATATAACCTACCATTTGGATT